>NW_016185101.1:307-5007 GCF_001687245.7 Rhagoletis zephyria | reverse complement strand
TTTCATTTGACAAGCCAACGTTCAAAAAATTTACATTCTGAAAAATATTCAAAAGTAAAAATTATCAAAAAATATCAAAATTGTATGCATGTCTTCCCGCCAAAAAAGAGGCCAAGATGGTAATTAGTTATTTCCCATCAGGTCTCATCATACGCGGAGATAAATAGTGCATTCGAACTAAAAATTTTGAAGTCTCTAAGTAATCCGTATGCGTTAATATCATGAAGCAGATATTTGCACAAAACAAATTGAAACACAAAAACTTAATTTAGAATATTTTTTTCAAATTTTTATTGGTAATCAAACAACCTTCAAATTTAACTCCAAATGTTCATTGTGGACGATTGTGTTTTCCAAAAAGCTCTTTTTCGTTTAACAAGTTAAATGGGGCCAATTTGAACATAATGTTATATGGATTTGAAGCGAGGTCCATTGCTGCATACTTATACGGATTGCCAATTGCACTGGTATGTGGGTAAAAAGAGACACCACGTGATGTGATAAGAACATAGTCATCTTCAATCGTTATATTTTTTAGCCTATCTGTTAGCTGGAATGAATTTGAAAGTTGGATGCGGCACCCTGAAATTGTGCATACGAAATAATGCTTTCGGTTGAAAACCGAAATAATGCATATGAAAAAAAACCGAAATAATGCATATATGCACAGTTGAAAACCGAAATAATGCATATTAGAAAAACCGAAATTAAGCATATGCACTCTTTCGTTGGAAAACCGAAATAATGAATATGAAAAAAACCAAAATAAAGCAAATATGCACAGTTTCGGTTGAGAACCGAGATAACGCATATGAAAAAACAGAAATATTGCATACATGCACACTTTCGTTTGAAAACCGGAATAACGTATATGAGAAAAACAAAGTAATGCATACATGCAGAGTTTCGGTTCAAATCCGAAATAATGCATATGACAAAAACCGAATTAATGATTACATGCACAGTTTCGAATCAAAACCGAAATAATGCATATGACAAATACCGAAATAGTGCATACATGAAAACGAACTTCTTTCTGCGTAAGCGGCCTTCGGCCGCGCACTAAATAAAACTCTCCTTTCTATGTTGCCGAAAAAAAGGGTGGAAGTATTTTTGCGCAGAACTTCTCTGTGCGTAGGCGGCCTTCGGCCGCGCTTAGGGATTAAAGCCCTAACTAAGTAGAACTCTCCTTTCTGTGTTGCCGGAAAAGGGGGCCGGAAGTATTTTTACGCAGAACTTCTCTCTGCGTAGGCGGCCTTCGGCCGCGCTTAGGGATTAAAAGCCTTACTAAGTAAGTAAAAGTAAATAATTCATATTAGAAAAAACGAAATTATCCATATGCACACTTTCGTTAGAAAACCGAAATAATGCATATAACAAAAACCGAAATAATGCATGCATGCACAATTTCGGTTCAAAACCGAAATAATGCATATGGGTGTTTCCAGCGGAAAGTCCACCGCGCCAAAAAAAATAAAAGTTTTATATCTAACGTATTTACGGGCCGATTTGTATGCTTTTTAAAATATATACTGGCTATGTAAGTAGAATCATATTTGCATAAAATGGTCTTCCTAGGTGGTGCCAAGGTCGAGATATTTCGAAAAACCGTATTTATGGTCCGATTTGGTTCGAATTTGGCGTATGTGGTTGAAACATAATAAATCATAGATTTCCAATAAATTGACCCTGAATTGGCGCTGAAGTCAAAATATAAAGTATATTCTACATAAAATACATGTTTTATTTGCGTTAAAAATTCATTTAAAAGCAATATTAACAAAAATATAACTATGGAAATTTATGTCACGTGACGCCACGTCACGTCGCGTTTCACACTTGGGGTTGTAAAAGAGAATTGAAACAATTTGCATTAATTGAAAAAACTCTAAAAACAACTAGATTTGCTCCAAATCATATTAAAATAAGTTTCATGAAAATAGCCATCCACGATTCGCAGAGTTTTGCGATTTTGTAAGAAAAGAAAAAACCAACTTCCATTTTTTGTCACGTAACGACACTCTCTTTAAATGCTTATATTTCAGGACTAAGCAGTTCGATTGATTTAATTTTTCGGTTAAATATAGAGCTAATTATGTGCTATACAATCATGATTCAATAACACAAGGTTCGATAAACTGACAGTTGTCTCTCTGGCACCGCTCCCTTAGCAGTGGCACCGTGTTGCTTCTTTGCAAATTTACATGGAAACAGTGTAGCTTTGGTGTGAAATAAAAGTATAAGCTTTTGTCCAATGTTTATTTGTATATGAATATGAAGCATATTTAACTGATGAAAACATAAGCCTTGGATGTTTACATCGATCCCATAGTAGTCTTATTTTAATTTTGAGCCATTTTGCAGTTTTTATACAGCTAAATAGCATATAAATTACGTAAATCACGTAGATATATCAATATTACGTTCAACATCTCGTTTAAAATGCCAGATTTCCTGCAAGTACATTAGAATTTACAAAAGGAATTTCACTACTAATTGCCTACTTTGCGTACTTTTCTACTACCATTTTCGCAACAAGGGATTGCATTCTTGCCCTTTCTCTGTCCTTCGTAAATGCAACCTTTTGTAAGGGAGTGTCAAACCGCAGCTGTCAATAATTATCTAACCTTGTATTATTGAATCATGCACGGTGGAGAGAATACAGAGGTGGCGTCGATGACGATACCGCTACTTGGCTCTCAGTGATTTTGACAGAATCAGCTGTTTTGGTGACGTCATAGTAGAGAAGACAGCAGTGGGGATGTGCGGAGTCAATACTTTTAAGTACCCAATACTCTCGATACTCGGTACCGAAACATTTAGGTTTCGAATAAAAGCGCACATAGGCCAAAAATATGCAAAAAACGCCTAACAAAACCCGAATGTAAGAGCCAATAGATGCCATAATACAGAGAAACCCTTACTTGTTTGAAGCAATTTTGTTCCAGATGAATCGGACGATATCATTTTTGTAGGCCTGGGACAGATTCTGTAACCAGTTAACGACAATTTTCGAATCGGTATCGGTTTTGTCGACGTTTGATATCAAATATTTGTAAGTCAACAAGTGCGATATCGATCCGAAACTTGTCGCTAACTGGCTACAGAATCTCTTTTTCATCCGTCAAAGTATTTTTCTTGAACCTTGGATCGACTAAGGTTAAAACTGATAAAATAATATTTTTCTGTGGCGATAAGTTCAAGTGTTTTAGCCGATATCATATAAATTAGTAATGAAAGTTTTTTCTAAACCTGAAATGCATATAATGGCGAGGGTTTAAGGTAAATAATCGGTATCGGATACCGCAAAGGAAGTATAGGGTACCGAAATCTTTTTTAAGTATTGGGTACCGAGTATTGGGGACAATTCAGCACATCACTAGTCGCCCTCATTCTCGCCGCTCTCAGTTGTCAACTCTACGATGACGTCACGCTAAAATTACTCTCACGAATTCTGCTGCAATCGGCGCAATCTTGTATTCTATCATTCTTGTGAATCCTATACAATGGCCCAAAAAAGTTAAAGAAAACAAATGGTATTCCTTTTTTGTATCACATTGAAATCGTACGACTGTCACGTGCGCCACCATGGGAATGCCCATATGTGAAAGACGACGTAATGCATACATGCACAGTTTCGGATGAAAACAGAAATAATGCATATGTGAAAGACGAAATAATGCATATAACACAAACCGAAATAATGCATGCATGCACAGTTTCGGTTGAAACCCGAAATAATGCATATGAAAAACCAGAAGTAATGCATACATGGACAGTTTTGGTTCAAAAACGAAATAATGCATATGAGAAAATACCGAAATTATGCATATGCATACTTTCGTTTTAAAAGCGAAATAATGCATATGAAAAAAAACGAAGTAGTGCATACATGCACAGTAGAGTGGTACAAAAACAATAAAGTCGGAATTTTAATGCCGCCACCCCCTAGGATTGTTCCATACCGAAAACAAATATACCCCTATTTTTTATTTTGAAATCAAAAAATATTTAGGGAGTGCTCACAGCGCTCAAACTTTTCCATGCATTTTATATGGAAAAAACAACTTTTCGTAGAAATGGTGTAAAATTCTTGAAAATCAATATTTTTCGAACGGAAAACTGTGGTGCTCCTCAGGAGACTTCCAATATTAATATCCAATTGTTTATTTTACCATTTTTGAATATTAACGATTTTTTATTAGTCCCCCCATTGCATTTTCTTGTTGTTTTGGAGGACCTATAAAATATAGTTACCATAAAAAATCGATCGAAAAATATTGATTTTCAAGGATTTTACACCATTTCAACGAAAAGTTATTTTTTCCCCATCTATATCTATACTATTATATAAAATTGATTATATGGAGTACGTTTGTAACGATTTATTTCTCAAAGTACTAAACCGATTTTAATATTTTTTTTTTAAAACGAAGCATTTGTAAAAAGACAAAGAGTGGCATACTTATATTTTTTTATTCTTGGAAGATAAGCACCCTTTTTTTTGGGTGTAAAGTTACAAAAAATTACAAAGCCGGACAAGCAGTGTTGCCAACTTTTGATTTGGATTTGGAGAACTGTGCACAGATATGTTTGTACATACATATATCCGAAGACACCAAGCTTTTCAGACAACCAGCGCTTCATTCAGCTATAATTTTTATATCTGCGTGAACGCTAAAAGTCACAACAACAGAAAC
>NW_016185101.1:0-211 GCF_001687245.7 Rhagoletis zephyria | reverse complement strand
GTGGAGAACTGTGCACAGATATGTTTGTACATACATATATCCGAAGACACCAAGCTTTTCAGACAACCAGCGCTTCATTCAGCTATAATTTTTATATCTGCGTGAACGCTAAAAGTCACAACAACAGAAACACTTGGTGAGGATTTCAAACCTAAGCCAAATACACAAATTTGTCGATTGCGCGTTGCTTTAAGAACATATGTATATTTTG
>NW_016185099.1:0-5007 GCF_001687245.7 Rhagoletis zephyria | reverse complement strand
TAAATATTTAACTCGATAACAACAATATGAAATAGAAACGGTAGAACTGCTCATGGGATTATACCCGCGCAACTGGCTGCGATGCTTCAAACCTCTGCCAGTTGGCTAACAATCAACATGCCTATATCAAGGGCAAGTCGACGGAGACTGTGCTGCTTAGTAGGGTCAGCTGTATTGTAAAATCCTGCAATTACAAGGACTATTGTCTTTTAGTCTTTCTGGACATTGACGGAGCTTCTAACAATATCAAGGCAGAGCCCATAATGCAGGCCTTGAGGGGACTAGAGCTGGATAAGTCTGTGGTGGAGTTCATAAGGCAAATTCTCTTGTTCAGGGTGATCACGGCAAATGTCAGTGAGAACTCGGCGTCAATATATGCAACAAGGGGCACACCCCGCAAGGCGGCGTGTTCCCGCCACTCCCTTGGAACTTAACCGTGAACCTTCTCTTGCGAGAGACGAAACGGGAAAGCGCCAAAGTTACGCGCTCGGAGGTTATATTCTTTAAAGAGGGAGAATATATCTCACATAATTGCTGGTCTAATAGACCACTTTCTTATAGGCAAACATCCAGAACGGCTCGGAGTGCCTTACCATAGATGCTGCAAAATTTGCAGGAGCTATGAGAAGAAGGAGACAGTTCTCCATCATATTGCTGGAACATCGTAGGGAAAAAATGTCATAAGTGCGCGAGCCCTTTTATAATGACACTCATATCGATAACGATGTATGTAAAGGTTTTCCCTTTCAAATATTGCGACTATCATGTTGAACAATTTTAATAAATATAAAAAATCTTTGCATTTCTACGATGTTTTTACACAGAATTCACTTAAATTGAGTTCGTTTAAATTAATTTCCGCACTTGGTTGCTGTGAAAAGTGAAAAGATGCTCTTTCATCCTTCCTCTTCAAACTCAAATCTACTCCTTTTCGGTGTGGCCAACCACAAGAATTTCTTATTTGCTCAGGATTTGTATGTATATGCACCCTTGAAAGCACACGCACTCACAAAACAATCATGCACGCTTCAGTGAAAGTTGGCTTCATCAAGTTATTGTAAGAATACACTGCTGCTAAACGCTTGACTTGCTTCATAAAAAAATCATTTTTGCTTATTGTTTATACAACTTTTGCTTTGAGTGCAGGTAGATATATGCGTAAAAGACTTTCTTGGAACTCGATAGTTGAATTACATTACTTATGTATGTACATATACTCCGACTTTGTCTTCTATTGACAAACGCAAATTGTGGATTCCCAACTCCCCGCAATACACATTGTCCCACAAATATCCTTGCATATTTACTTACAACTGTCCCGCGGTGCGTAGCTGCTCGTGTTCGTTCACCCATTATCAGTTACCAGGTTACTTTACAAGCACCCTTTAAATCCAGCTCCATATTTTAAGCGCAAATATCTAACTACAACTTCTTCGGTAAACAGATCCATTTCACTCTTCTGGCCCACACTCTTTCTCTACTTTCAGTCCTCGCGTTCTGTGAGCCCAACTACATAGTGCCTTGCATGCCCTATGCAAATGTCTTCGTTTTTGCTCTGTTGATTTTTCTAGTATTTTTCCTGCATACGCTTTTTCTTTACATATATATATTTCTTTTTATCATAAGTATGCAACGTTTTCTTTTTCATGGTTTTGATTTTCATTTTCATTTGATGATTTTCCTTTCACAAAAGTGCGCTGGCATTTTTCTCTTGCATTTTTATTATGTTTGTTGTCAGGCGGTAATAGGATCCTTTTTTCTTACCTTAACTCGTTGCTTGAGGTTAGATTGCTTTACTGTTGCTGTTGTTGTTTTTGCTGTCCTTTTTTATTATTTCTTTTCATCATCTTCAGCGTGTACTACGAATGCATTGTTTCTCTTATCGCTTAAGGACTCACTTGATTTCCGCTAAATTGACTCGATTTGTCATTTTATAGTCGAATTCAACGTACAACTCAAGTGTGTGTGTGTGCATATGTATGACCAGTTGTGTCGTCCTTTGATGAAGTGCATTGAACTCGCTGTTAAGAGAAAAGTAAATGAAAGTAATGTAATGGCCTTTAAGTTAAATTGAATAGTGCAAATAAATATGAGAAAACAGAAATGAGTTAAGATATCTTGTATTTTTAAGAGTTCTTAAGTAAGGTAAGTGGCCAAAGCAGGTGTATGGCATGAAAGACAATGTACTACACTGTGCAACAGCCGTTTAGGCGCCTCAACCGCGTAAGGTCCAAACGATAGTATATCTACCTTCTACGAGAATTTTGCGTCACCTGATTACATTTTTACTTTTCTTTACTTACAAATTTAATCATATTGGATGTAATTTTATGCATAAATATAAATATATTTATGGTCTTACGTCACCCAGATTAAATTACGCAGTAATATCAAATTCTTGTCTTCAGAGACTATACGGAAAAGTTTAGAAAAAAATTTCTCCTTCATAAAAATCGAAGGTAATGTGTAAATGTACTTTTGGACCTGAAAGTTTCCGAAAAGTCCGAAGGTAACACGAAAAATCCGAAAGTCACCGAAAAAGTCCGAAATTCACAGTGACATAGTGAAAGCAACCCGCAAATTCCGAAAGTATCTCGAAAAAAAACAAAGTATCCCGAAAATTCGTAATTGTGGGTCTGTGTCCTTATTTGAAAAGCTTATTAAAAATGGCAGTTAGAGGGTTAGTATGACTGAACGTTATTACCGGAGGTGTAGTCTTTATTTTAATTTGGTTGCGGCTCTTTTAATGTATTTGGGTGTAAAATTTTATTAAATAGGTATAATTCTCTTCTTCAGAGAGCCATAGTAAAATTAATCGAGCAGGTAATTTTTGGTTGCTCGCTTTTTCCTCAAAGAGACTGTACTACATACTTACATACTATCGCATTTCGTGCAGCGGAAGCCAATCTTCTTGTCGGAAATATTGTCATAGGTAGACTGTTGAACCAAAATATTCACCCAAGCGTTAAAGTCGCTGAGCGAAATCTTGATATCATGGTAAGGTCAGAATTCGTAGCCTATTTATGGTCGCTCAACAAATTGTGTATGGTCTCTTTGTATTTCTCCTCCGTTAGGACGAACAAATAAAGGTGTTATTATTAAATTGCTTTGTCTCAATTTGTGTGTATCCTAGTTGGGTTTCAAACTTTTGTTTGAAGCATTTCAGTGTTAGGAAGACATCTGAAATCCCTAGCTTGAACAAACCCCTTAAAACTCAACTCTTCTTTAACACAAAGTCTCTATATTCCCCTCCACATAAATTTCGAAGTTATCGACCATTATTCAGTTGTCCGTCTTTTTTTAGAAAACAAGTCAAACAGTGGGTTTTTTAATGCATAGATAGTGACTGATTGATAAGGCTGAACTAAAAAATAATCAAATCTGTATATCGCTATTGAAAATTTGCTAAGTCCACTTTTTATGAAAACTTACCGAATTACTTTTTTAATTTTTGTCCATTTCTGTGTAGTCAAACGAAAATTTGCTGGGCGCAAAGACGGCTACTTGACCATGATCTTGCGCCACAAGCAAACAAACAAAGTAGAATGTTCCTAAACTAATTTGATAGCCAAACTCTGAGCAATGTACATACTTTTGTTCAGCTGTATTGCACTACACAGATGTCTACAAATTAACCCAACTAGCGCCAGTCGTCGTGCCAGTGACGCCACTCAAGTATCATAGTCAGACCTAACCCTAGTGACGCGACATGATTTAATGACTGGACGCAACCGCAAACAGTCTACGTCAGTGTATGCCACGGGCACAGTTGTTTTATGGTCAGCAAGAGTTCGTGACGTGCGCTCAAGTTGAGCTTTGGTTTTAAGCTAAAAAAAATAAAAATTTATGTTTACTCACCTTATGTTTTGAGGAGAACCATTTCTTTATAGATAAATGGGTAAATATGTAATTATGTATGTGGAAAACTGTAGTTACAGCTGTAGTTAGCTAATCAGCAACAACGTAGCTTTGCCCATGAAGTTATCAATTCATCAAAAAAAAAAAAACACAGTAAAGGAAAATTGTTTTGCAAAGAAATGAAAGGTTAAAGATTACAAAAAAACGTAGAGTAAAAGGCCTTTAAACAAATTTGATACACTTAAAAATAACAAAGTGGTTTGATCACGACGAAATAATTCACGGTAGTATCGAGGGGAAATTTGGTACAGGATGGAAGAAGTTTTAGTTCGGGTTAAAGTTCCTTACTGACGGGGTATACAGGCTTTCGACGCTTCCTCCCCATAAAAAAAAAATATACAAGGAATTCCTCATGGATGAGTATAAATTGACTGATGGGATGTAGCCTATTCAAAACCGTTTTACAAGCTCTTGGGTTAGCTTCCAAAAACAGCTAGAGAAAAAAATTCAAACGCGCTTTAATGCTTTTCAGATAGATAATTCAGGAAAAATTGTTTCGTTGGATAAACAAATTTCCTTGACCTTTCATATTACCTTCAAAGGCAGGGGGTTTTCAATTTTTTCCTTTTTTGACCTGAAAATAGTATGCAGTGAACTTTTTAAAAAGTTCTAATCAAAACTTTTTGCTGCTCTTGCGTCAGGGATCCACTTCCATGGTCGCAGGTACCCTTAACCTAACTTTCACATAGCACCGAATTCATTCCGCGAAATTTTTCTTGAAGTCAGCTGTACTTTGCCCTTAAATCAATCTGACTATTAAGTCAAGTAGCATAATCATGTGGGTTGTTAGCGTAGGATTTCACTGTACCTGGTCCCTACTTTTTTATATTTTTTTTATTTTTACCAAATTAATATGTGTAGATATGTATTATTCTTTTCCATAATTGCCTTCGACTGTTCTCATTGCTGCTCTATTTCAATTCATAATTTTCCACTCCCATTTTATTTTCATTTCTTCATTCACGAATTTTCTGTTATGTTATTTCATTTATTTTCTTCTAATAATCAGCTCAAATTTTACCCACAATTTCATTTCCCGATTTTTTTCTTACCTACTCACTTCTTATTTTAATTTTGCTGCAACAATTT
>NW_016185098.1:0-5007 GCF_001687245.7 Rhagoletis zephyria | reverse complement strand
ACTCCTTACATGCATGCATGGAGTAGTCGCCATTTTTGCAGGGTTATATCATAAGTCATGTTTGTATTACTTGAATATAAAAAAGAGATAAATTACAAACTTATGGCGTTTTATTTTTCTTGAAAATTTTTGCCTTTTTACATTGTAACATTTGCACTAGGTTGCTTTTTATCCTGCAAAATGACTATATTAGCAGAAAGTATTGCGCTTTTGGTTAGTCGGAGGGCAATATTTTATGAAATGAACACGTAAAGCTGTGAATAGGCTGCGGAAAACAAGGCAACATTATTTCGAGAAAAGAATACGCTATTTATTTATGTATATCGAACAAGCCGGTGTTTTTTAAGTTTTTAATAATTAAACTATTAAATTTTATTTTGATGCCCATATATTCGACACGTTGCCGTTTTTGATGACCTGCTCACTCTCTGCACATGTCTGTCAGAGAGCAATAATAAGCAACAATAAAGTATTTGGCACCATCACACAATTATTCACAGGTATTGTCTAGCTTGAGAGAGTTTTGCTTCACTTCGAAATGCGTGGTCTTTTATTATCCTTCGTTATTTTCTAAGTGAATAAAACTTAAGGATTAAATTTAAGACATTCATAACAAAACTTTTATGAAGAAAATCCCGTGCTACGTCCTTCTTTACAAAAACTTATCTTTCAATTTTAAATATATAATAGAGTCCGACATGAAAATTTTTTCTGAGATACGACTAGCCATTTTTAGTAGATAGGATCGCTAAATTTTTAAAAATAGAAACTTATATATATATCTGAATTTTAATAAAATAAGGCAAAACAATATAGCAAAATCAGCTTTTTTTAACACTGTTCGTTACCTTGTATAAGCGGAACTAAACGAGACCGAAATGTTTGCTATTGTTTGTTTGCGTTCTCTGGCTCGTTTTCTGATGATATTTATTGAATTATTTTGCCAAACTATGACTAAATATATAGAGAAGCGAAAAGTATTCTGGACCACATAAGGAAGCATTTCTATTGAAAACATGAAAATCGTAATTTTTTCTCAGTTTTAATTGATAATCTAAGATTCATCGTTTTGTATTTTTGAAAAAATGAAAACATGTTGAATCAAATTTAGGAACGTTTATTATAGGTTTAAAACTGAAGTGTCATTGACATGGGTTATTTTTCTACACCAACTTTACAATGAATTCTTGTAAAAAAAAATAGATCTTCATCCCAGCTTCAAAGTTCAACATATTCCAATCATGCAGATAAGTATTACAGCAGTAACTAAAATATTTCAATTACAATCTATCAAACTGATTGCCTTTATTAAAAAAGGCCTTCATGCCGAAAGCTAATCAATTCAAAATATATTCGACTCGTGTATGGATTTTCACTATCTGACAATCCATATCAAGATTCCAGAAAAAAATAATAAAAAATTTTAAAACTCTTAGCACCAATTGCGGACACATCGAAAATACGAATAAGCCACAATACTCGCTACTGTAATTTTTAGTTTTGTACGTTTGAAAACATAAATTATATGCATTCAAAGTTTAAACAAATTCATTTTTAGCACAAAATCGTTTAATGTAATGTGCAAATATAGGACTTGACATAAAACGAACAGTTCATTTTAGTTGAAAACTTAAATACTAAATTGCACGCAATCCTTTCATCGTAGGGTTCAAAATTTAATGCATACTACTTATAATTGCTTGAAACGTTATTTTAAATGATTCTAGTTTTTTTTTTAAATATTGCCGCTGAATCCACAATACCCTTCGTTCGTCTAATTGCAAGGGAAACAAGTTTTACAGGAATATTAAAATATTTTCTACCATTGTTATCGTGAACTAAATGATAGAAAATTTTTGTATGCATATTCCTCTCCAACAGGGCGGTTTAAACCCCCACAAATTATATAAAAATAGTCTTGCCCAAAGAAAATCTTTTTAGAATTTTTGAATTTTCCATTATATTTTTTCAGCTTTTTGTCTTACAAAAGTCACGTCACGTCGGATTGGAAATGCACACGCTCTTTTTTACACCAATGCACGCGTGACCTACCATTTTAAAATGTTAATAAATGTTTTTTATTTATACATTTAAATGAAACTTATAGTTAAAAAATATAGCTAAGTCTATTACGTTCATGACCACGAACTTAAATTTTAGATTCCAAGAACAATGATGCACAGTATATGCAAAGTAAACAAATTATAAATTCAGTACACCAATAGAGTGGACTAGCATGGTAGTCAATCCCCAAAAAATAGTAAGTGCGCCTGGGCCACACTGGAGAAGTGAAACTTACGTCTAATTAAATTTATGGTATTCTGTTTTCCTTTATCTTCATTTTTATCTTTATACTAAAACGATAACAAAATCGATAGTAACATCCAACAAAATATCGATAACAAAATCGATAATAATATTGGTAGCAAAATCGATAAAAATACAGATACCACAACCGATAAAAAATATGGATAAATAATCGATAAAAAATCTATAACAAAATTCACTTAGAAAATTCATAAAAATATCGATTACAATATCGATAAAAAATCGATTCAAAAATCGAAAAATAATCGACAACAAAATCGATATATAATCGATAAATAATCGATAAGAAATCGACAAGTAACCGATGACAAAATCGATAAGAAATTCGATAACAAAACCAATAACAAATTTAAAAAAAATATCGATAACAAAATCAATAAAAATATCGATAACAAAACCGATAAAAATATCGATTATTATATCGATAAGTCCCGAGAATCACGAAAATCTCTAAAATCCAAAATAGTTCACAGATTGAGTCTGTGTCTCCATATTCTTCTCCATATTTTCTCTATAATTACCTTTATTTTAACCTTTCTTCCTCTATCTTCATCTTTACTTTTATTGGTATCCTCACCTTCATCTTTTCCTTTATATTTATCTTTGTTCTTACTATTATGTTTACCATTTTCTTCATTTACATATTGCCTTCACCTTTGCCCTTATATAAGAAAAGTGTTTAAATTTACCTTGATCTTCATTTTAGTCTTTATCATTACGCGTCTTTGTTTTATTTTGATTTTTACCTTTGCCTGTATCCTTTCTGTATCTATGTACGTACTCATCTTTACTTTCATTCTTGTATTGGTCTTTTTCTAAGTGTTACTCTTTAACATTTTATTACCAAGTTTTTGTTAAATCAATACCATGTGCATACACTCAAGACGCACTTGTTTCAGCCCCAACCATTTCCGTTGCACAATTTCTGTGTGCAATTTCCGTTGAATTTGCCAATTTACTCTCAACCAACCAACCGCCGGTAAAGAAGTTTCACTTCAAAAAGTTCGTACGCGTGGAAGCCAAGCGCGGTACTCACTCGTGCACAAATTTAATGGCGAAGGCTTTCCTGGAACTCAAGGTGTAACACAAAAATGTTACCGTGGTGTTCTGCAGAAGGCAGCGCATATACTCTAGTATTAATATAATGCACAATATATTATTATTCACATTATCTTTGTAATGTGCATTTAAGATTCGATACTATAAAAGGATTCTGGTACTCGATCCCATTAAGTATTGTTGTGAAAATATCAAGTAAAGAAATATCGGTATCGAATGGAAAAAGTATTGATATGGTATGGTAACGCTCCGAAATTTTTATTTATTTATTTATTTTTTACAGTCTGTTAGACTTACATTGCAACAAAGATTTAACATTCTTATAACTAGATTTTAGATTTAAAATGTAAATATTAAATATTAAATACAAAATACAAAATGCTCTACATAAAATTTTTAAATAACATTATTTCTTTATCACTGCAATTATTTTATGTCAATATAAACGCATGCAATTTCCTGGAAGTTATGTAGACGGTTGGAAAGGCCGAGTTTCCAATCCGCGCTATTCTTTTTGGGTTACTCCATTTATTGATATCTCCTGGGTGGTCAGAAAGGCCGAGTTTCCGATCCACCCAGTCGCGCTTTCGTGACGGTTGACGGTTGGAAAGGCCTAGTTTCCAATCCGCTCGTTTATTGTTTATTATCTAAGGGTCTAGGTAGTCGGAAAGGCCGAGTTTCCGATCCGCCTAGTCTTCGTGTCTTCGTGTCCCTAACTACAGTTACAATTAAATAGATGAGGCCTTAACTTCTTCCTGAATCGGAATTAGTGGCCACAAAAAAAGGATGATGATGAGTTTTCTAGCTGTAATTTGTAAATAATATGAACACACATCCAAATGTTTCTTAACAGCTTTTAAGCGTCCCATACCGGCCGCCGTGGCAGGATGGTTAGAGGTGGGTTCGAACTTTGGTTAGATCATCATCTAAATTAGAAAAGTTCCTTCTAACAGCAGTCGCCTCTGAGTGTATTTATTCTATAAATAAAATTATAGTTTAAAAAACTAAAACCTCCCTATTATAATTGCCATTCGTACTGTCATCAGGTATGTAACTTGAGAATAGGAATCGTTGCATCCTTTAGGCGCATCAATATTACATAGTTACATCCTGAGTTAATAAAAGGAAGGTAAAAAGCTTCTTCTCATTCAACAGTTAGGCTTAATAATGTCCCCCCATGCTCAATGATTTTTTAATCTTACTGTGAATTTTAGAGTGGTTCCTACGATGTGAAAATGGTGCCCATGATTTCCTCAAAGTTTCAGGTAAATCCATACCATAATTTATTCGATTTAGAGAAGCAAAGAGAAAATCACTGAGCTTTGGTTATAAAAACGGTTGGAAACATTCGTAAAAAATGTTAGATAATATTCGCCTGAAAATTAAAGAATTGAAATGTTTGGTAATTTCTCTCTAAATATTTATTACTCTGCTAAGCTAATTAAATAAGTTACTGCTACTAACAATTTTTAATATCACTTAAAATTTACGTAAAACCCCTAATATGTATTGATTTGACAATGATCAAAGGCTTGTTGGTAAACGCACGCAATAAAAGTCTTGGTGGAAGACCACTTAATTGAATTAATATTTCACATTACGTAAACCGCTTTGAAAGTA
>NW_016185097.1:0-5007 GCF_001687245.7 Rhagoletis zephyria | reverse complement strand
TCAGCTGTCTTGGGCCTTGCCTTGTCCGCAAATAGCAGTTAGCTACTATTCGAGGTAGTATTTATGTACATATAAATATGTACAAGATTGTACATTGAGTAAAATTTATTTCAAGGAAACTCAATTCAAAAACAGTAGGTTAAAAATTTTTTTAACCATCTTCGAAATATTTTCAAACTAAAGCTTTCTTAAACTTCTCACTTGTCATACTTTTTCAATTAATTTATCCCCTGAACCCAATTTGAGATTTTAGATAGATGAAAACCACTTACATGTAGTTTTGAAATGAAGCCCTTTCAAAACCATTTTGACTGATACGCATATTGTTATAAATCATTTAGATTATTGAATAGTTTGAATTCAACCTTTTAAATAGTTAGCAACCTTTTAAAACCCCTTTCGTCTGACACTCATATTATGATACATATTCAAAACCATATCGATTCATACCAATCTACTATATACCAATATATATTTTTAAAGCGGTTTTTTTTTTAGTTCGCAAAGCTCGAAAACGACCGAACCGATTTTGTTTTTTTTTTTGAAATTTCGAGCGCCTACTTCAGATGTCCCAAGGATTATTATAGGCTAAAGAAATGTTTGGCATATAAAGGGGGCGTGGCACCTCCCATACAAACCGAATATTTCATACCGAATATCTCTGGAAATGTTCATGGTAGAGTACTGGAACTTCGTGTGGAGAAAAATCGGCTATTTAAAAAGAGGGCGTGGCGCCGTACAAACGTATATATAATTCATCTATAGGTATGTTTGTGAGTGAAATCCTCCTAAATGTTCGCACGGATTTCTTTGTGTTTTTGAATAACTCTCTGGATAGTGTAGTTTCACAAATTCACCCGCCAGTTTCACAAATAATCGCCAAGTTAGAAGAGGTGCCGTGAATGCCAGATTAAATCGGCTTGTTACACCATTGACTGTATCGAACTCTTGTGTGCTACGATTGGCCCAATGGATGTGATTTTTGCCAGTATTATTATACGTTAAAGCTTCATTCGTAGACACCAGCGTTGAGTTCTGCAGGGGTAAATGTCAAATCATCACCGATAAATCAACCGTCAGATCCCAAGCGCGCCTTTTACTGCAATAAGATCAAGTAAAAAAATAAGTTTTTACTTAAACTGCTTTCGTGAAACTTACTTTTGAGGTATTTCTGAAATAAGTTTTGTGTACATATATTGGACTTCTATACTCTAAAGTTTCTGGGACAGATTCACTATAGAATCGGATCATTGTTGCCGCTAGGGAGTGAAGAGAAAATGTTCTTCACATTTATTTCGTTGTGAGATTAACCGTTCTATGAAATGCTGCACAATTAGAGAATTTCAAGAACTTCTTCACGGCCATAAGGCTTTCGTTAGGTTATTTAAGGCGGCAAACGACCACTAAACCATAATCTTAGCCGGTGAGCGTGCCAATGGAAATCGTAAACGTGAATTGTTGGTGAGCGCGTTTGTTGGGCCAAAAGTTCCAATAAAAAAATAATAATTTTTAATAATAATAATAATAATAATAATAATTATACTTTAATAATATTAATAAAAATAATAATAATAATTACTGAAAACTTTTTAAATCGGACAATAACCACGCCCACATCCCATATAACGGTAATTTAGAGAGATACATTCATGATAAAATTTTGGAAAATGGGCGTGGCACCGCCGACCACTTGTGATCACATATACATATGTATCTCGGTAACCGTTCTACCAATTTGTACCACAATCGGTATGATTATTGCGCTTGCCACATAAAAGCAAAACTATGAAATTTATTGAAATCGGACTAAAATACGGCCCCTTTTCATATAACGGTAAATTTCAGTTATGCTTGAAACTTCGATATTTCGAAATTTAAGAACGCTAATTTATACAAAATTTATACTAACCACAATCCCTTGAAAAGAAATAGCATTATTATGGAATTTTGGAAAATGGGCGTGATACCGCCTATATATAACTACATAAGTTCATCGAAGATGTTTGAAATAGGGATGCACCCCAGCTTACCATGTAGCGGTAGTTTTCGAAAAGGTGAAAATAAAACTATGTTTACTACTCGCGCCGGGTATCTAATGTTCGGCTCCGCCCGAACTTAAACTTTTTTACTTGTTTATAATAAAGTTTAAACATACCCGAGCTGGAGAAAAGTTGACTATTCACAGCCTTAAGGTATTAAAAAAAAGATATTACCACCATGGCTCTATTATGGTTATTATTATTGCGGGTCATATACACCGCGACCTCTCCATGATCTATTGTGCATGGATCCCCGACTTCTATAGGGGAAGGTTTTTTAATTAAGCCTAGCACTTCCACGGCCTTTTTATTCAAAATTTCAAACTGATTGGGTGTAACTACTAATGTGTAATTTTGCTAATGTGATAGCAAAGAAAGCAGTGGTAGTACTCCTGGATCGTTTCGAGGTCATCTCTGCCTTACAGGGCAATTCTAACTAGGATATTAAAATTTACTTCGTAAGGCAAATGAAAGACAGATGACAAGCTAGTTCGAAAGACTTTCATTATTCTAGCAAAAATGTTTTAGAAAAGAAGCTCTCTCATTCAACACTCGTGATAAAAAGCTGAAAGAAGGATGAAAGCAAGTCGTTCAAAATATCCGTGTTCGAGTCATGGTCAGCGAATTTTTTTTTTCTTTTTTTTTAATTTAATTTTATTTCTTTTTTAATTAATTTAGAAGAAAGACATTTTATTTTAGTTAATTTTTTTCCCTTTATTTCCATTTTACTATTTAAATTTCTTTTATTTATTACTTTTGATTTTTTTAAAAAGAAAAATATGCATATATTTAATGAAGTACATATAAATCCTTTGGCTTTTCTCAGCTATGGACATTCTATTCTGTGACTGTTGAATATTTTGTCTAACCAATTATTTATGATCCCATTAATGTGTTCTTTGGTAAGCTAACAAGAGGGTTTTGGGCTATGAAAT
This sequence comes from Rhagoletis zephyria, assembly GCF_001687245.7. NCBI lineage: Eukaryota > Metazoa > Arthropoda > Insecta > Diptera > Tephritidae > Rhagoletis > Rhagoletis zephyria. The sequence goes on along the minus strand of NW_016185097.1, from coordinate 2,033 downwards.
ACTGCGGTATCTCTTTGTTTCTTTACTATTTGTCATAAAGCAGATATATTTCGGCAATCTGCCTCTTCTGAGGCATTCTATTACCCATTGATATCTATTTTTTGAAGGTCGGCCCAAGTATGCCAGCTCCAGTTTTTCCGTTCTCGAGTTTAGATAAATCTTTGCGCCATACCATCCCATTAGGTTTAGCATATGGTTTCCCAGCATTCCAGAGAGCTCGATATGCAATGAGCGCCTAAAATTTTCTAGAGTTTTCCAGTTCATTTTATATTCTTCCTTGACACGGTAATGACTTTTGGGTCTTAGTGCCTACTAAAACGCAGGCGAAATCTTAATGAATTTCTGGTCGTTTAACAAAATTAAGTTTTGTTTTAAAAAATGTTCCTTGGTATTCCCAATATCACGGCAATAAATATGAATTCCAGTTACGTTTGCCCGATGCTCACTGGGTTAATCGAAATGAAAATGTGTGGGTGCACGCACACGTGTATGCAGCTTGCCCTTTGGCAACAAATGCAATTCTACCTTCGGGCGGCGGATGTGTGTGTGTGTGTGTGTGGGTTTGCAAAGGAGTGACGGGACGGTTGGGGGCATCATAAAATATATCGAGCGGATGTAGTGGCAGTACACAATAGTTAAGATATTGCATTACACCGAAGCTATAAGAGTGTACATATGTATATAGCAGCAATTCGGTTTGAACTTGATAGCTCGAAATTGGCCAGTTTAGTTACAAAAGTTGCACATTTTGTGCTGAAACCGGAAATTAGTATTACACAAACAAATGTGCATACTTATTTTAGTACATATTTAATATATACATACATACATATGTACATACATACAAATGAGCGCCAGCATGCAATACTTATCTTCAAATCCTGTTAAATATGTTTACATGCAATGCACATACACACGCATACACATACACCCGCATAGTGAGCCGATATAAACCAGATGCTAACGGTATTTTGCTGTGCAGCATCCGTTATTGTATGGAGTGTGTCGTCTGTGTTATCTGCCTATGTATCTAGTATTAGTTTCAATTCCTCTGCACTTGGATTTCCAGTTGTGTTTGGGTGTGTATGCACATACATATACATATACATATACATATACCTACATCAACACGAATGAATGTATTTTTGGGCATGTGGCTTGTGACACTTTGCGGTTGGTTGTCGGTAAGGTCAACACTAAATGGGCGTTTTTAGCAACGGCAACAGCATTTCAAGCCTATATTTAGGCGTTTGAAAATTATGTTGATTAAAAGCATTTCCAGAATCATTGAAATTTATGCGCGTCTGTATGGCTTCGTATACATGCAGACTACGAAATTAGGTGTACGGCCCCTGCAGGAAATGTATCTAAGTATAAGTTAACTTGAAGTTGGTTAGGAAGGAACTAAAAGGTCACTATTATCTCTATATGTATTTGCTTTGAGGAACTATAACAATATTTCTATGGCGATGTGCGCGAATTAATTAAGGGTGGTTACCTCCGCATTAGATGTCAACTAACTTGTAACTAACTACTTATACCAATAAGAAAACCACCCCCCAAATTCATAAAAAACAAAGACGACTTCAAGTGCTTTATATATCGAAAATTTTTATGGAAATGTAACTTTATAGAGTTCCTTAAATCTATTTTATTTTTTATGAATAAAGCCATACATTTTTTTTATTTTTTTACTTTATTTATTTATTTTATTTAACATTACCTGATTGTTTACATATTCTGCTATAGGTGGTCACGCATTCAAAGTCCGCTACACAAAACTTTTTTCATTTTATTTGTGCTGAATTCGCATTTAAAGTAAAATTGTTTCCTTCATTGCTTTTCAGTTAGTTATAGTTTATTTTATAGAAATCCCGTAAATGTGCTTACTAAAAGTCGGCTATTTTTTATCAATTGATAATTTTTTTCTGCAGGGTCTGTATATATGGGTATGTGTGTGTGTGTAAGTGTAAGCGTGTGCGTGTTACCAATTTGGCCACCGCTCACGTATGCCCCCATTTCGCCAGCGTCAA
>NW_016185096.1:2262-5008 GCF_001687245.7 Rhagoletis zephyria | reverse complement strand
ATTCTAAACCCTTTCTTATGTACATATTTTTAAGATAGCAAAAAGGGATTTTTTCATAAGTGAAACACAAAAAATAAAAATGTCTAACTGCTTTATAAATGAAGATGTCACTCTATAGAGCTCATTAAATCTACTTTATTTTTTATGAATATGGCCGATAGTGCTTAAATTATTATTGTTGACCACTTTGCAGCTTTCCTTGAATAATGCAGTTAAGTAGTTAGTGCATGCACGGAACAATTTTTTTGAAGTGACATTACCATAAAAATCACCGCCAGGCATAAGATTGGAACTATAGGTCCGCTGTTCTCTTCGTTGAGTTAGGCACTGAGCTTTAGTCTGAGCCGCACACGCTCCATTTGATGCTCGCCATGATCGTGGCCCTATTTTTCTTTTTCCCCCTGATCCGCAACAGAACCTTCTTTCTATCTGCATAAGAAGCTCTGGATTATCGTGCAACAGTTGCCTGATTAAATATTCTAATTGCATTGAAAACTCACATTACCGCAATGTGGCCAACTCCCAACTATCAAGTTTTCCTAGCCACTTTTTAGTTAGTTGGCCAGTGTTTGTCCTCTAACAAACACACACTACATACATACATACATACATGGAAATGATAATGCTTAAATATTTGTTTTTGTGTTTATGTGTGTGTGTGAATATTATGGCGANTAGTCTGAGCCGCACACGCTCCATTTGATGCTCGCCATGATCGTGGCCCTATTTTTCTTTTTCCCCCTGATCCGCAACAGAACCTTCTTTCTATCTGCATAAGAAGCTCTGGATTATCGTGCAACAGTTGCCTGATTAAATATTCTAATTGCATTGAAATCTCACATTACCACAATGTGGCCAACTCACAACTATCAAGTTTTCCTAGCCACTTTTTAGTTAGTTGGCCAGTGTTTGTCCTCTAACAAACACACACTACATACATACATATATATATTTATGTGTGTGTTAATATTATGGCGTGCGTTGACCATAGGGGTCCGAGTAAATGTTGCAAATGCCAGCAATTAAAACTCTTATTTACATTTAATGCTGAACGCTGCGGTTATGGCATTGGTATTTTCCAAACTGATGCAAATACATATGTATATACATATGTGTGTATATGTGAGTGTAAAGTGAAGCTTACCTAGCAGTGAACTCAGTAGGAATGGGAATTGATCACCAGCATTTGTGGGGAGTTTTACATGCTTTGAAACAATTGTAATAAAACTACCGAGATAGGTCGATCTTTCACTCAGCCATCGATATGAAGTGTTGTTTATGCAGGCAATGTTAACTGCATTGAAAAAATTATTGCCGAAACTAAAATTTAAGCACATACATGTTTGTTTATAAAAGTTTATATAGTAAATATAGCGGTACTATGTATGAGCTTGAATGAGCTTAATCTCAACTAGTAGGGTATTTCGAAATTGGTTCACAAATGAAGGAAGCTAAATTTCAGTTCCGTTTCCGAAAGAACGATGATTTTACCAGAATGGGCAATGTAAATAACTTCGCTTTGCCTGGCGAGAGGTGATCGCTGCTATAAATTGTTTCTCTAGTTATGAGAATATTCAGACCAAACTGTTAATGTCGCAATTCGGTATTCGGTAATATTCTCCATAATTTGGTTTTTGTAAATTTACCGAATCACCGAATAAATCAATGCAATGCAAATCTGATAATGTGATTAAGACCCGCGTTAAAACATCAGTTAATTTCTTCCTGTAACTTGTGTGCTGTAATTTTCTGACGCGCAAGTAAATAACGAAAAGTGAGAGCCAACTGCGTTCGAAGTCCAAAAGGTTACCGAATAACTGTTTATTACATTGACGAGTTTTATTTGAATACCCTTAATCATTTTAGTGTGTCGATTCTTCATTTTGTTGGAAAAAATGAGTGGTACGCAGATAATCCATTTCATAAATTCATTCAAAAATTCCAACAACAAAGAATGCATCGCGCCCAAAAGCTTAAGAGCATAGATATACATATATGTATGGATATGCATGAATACAAACATACAAATGTATTTTTCGGACTGATATATGTAATTACCAGGGAACGGATTTTTAGGTCCTGAAAACCTATAAAAAATGCAAAATGAAATAACGAAATAGGCAGAAAAAGGCACTAGAAACCGCAAAAAAGGCAAAATAAGGCAATAAAAAGACAAAACGCGAGAAATAATCAAAAACTACATTTATTTTAGTAATGTTTATTTTACAAGTAAAAAGCAGGGACCGTAAATAGCAGTTATTTTTTCCAACAGCTAGACTTGGCCAGATATTTTTTAAGTTCGAAATAAAAGTCTTTTCGGATAGGAAACAAACCGCTTATCGAAATTAAACAAATTTGGTATCAAATGAAAGATGACTTAAATAGCTTTTAAACAGAAATAACAATCGAAGGCTGCCACTTCTATTTATATTTTTTTTATAATTTAATACAAAAGATATGCATATAAGTACCTGACTCAAGGTTTGTTCTATGGTAATTAGAAACATTTTTTATTTAAATATTTTTCAATAGCTGGCTTTCTGCTGGCTTTCCTCGTTTAAATATTTCAGTTTTAATTAAAGCTATTTTAGTCCTCTTTCAGGTGATAACAAACTTGTTGAATTTGGATAAGCGGTTTGTTTATTATTAGGAAAGTTCTTTTAATTTCGACTTAAAAATATATTGCCAAGTTTAGCTGTTAAAAAAAGTAACTGTTATTTACCGTCTCTGGCAAGAAGACAAAAAA
>NW_016185096.1:0-2217 GCF_001687245.7 Rhagoletis zephyria | reverse complement strand
TAAAAAGACAAAACGCGAGAAATAATCAAAAACTACATTTATTTTAGTAATGTTTATTTTACAAGTAAAAAGCAGGGACCGTAAATAGCAGTTATTTTTTCCAACAGCTAGACTTGGCCAGATATTTTTTAAGTTCGAAATAAAAGTCTTTTCGGATAGGAAACAAACCGCTTATCGAAATTAAACAAATTTGGTAATTTGGTATTTTGTATAATTTAATACAAAAGATATGCATATAAGTACCTGACTCAAGGTTTGTTCTATGGTAATTAGAAACATTTTTTATTTAAATATTTTTCAATAGCTGGCTTTCTGCTGGCTTTCCTCGTTTAAATATTTCAGTTTTAATTAAAGCTATTTTAGTCCTCTTTCAGTTGATACCAAACTTGTCGAATTTGGATAAGCGGTTTGTTTATTATTAGGAAAGTTCTTTTAATTTCGACTTAAAAATATATTGCCAAGTTTAGCTGTTAAAAAAAGTAACTGTTATTTACCGTCTCTGGCAAGAAGACAAAAAACATTAACTAGTTTCACTATATCGTCGTTTAAAGTGCAAAACCGCGTATCAACAAAATGCAAATCCGCGTATGTGAAGTTGTAAAAATTATTTTCTAGAGCGTAAAAACACCAATATTTCAAAACGGTTCTCTTTTTTCTAAAGTAATCGCATTTCTGGCTAGTATATTTCAGGACGAATGGATAAGGATTGAGCCAAGAGCTTGTGTGAGCAAATCCGATTTTTGGCAGCCAATGTCAGTTACGCGGTTTTGTACTTTAAACGACGATATACATACATGCATATCGAATGCTGAGTGGAAGATCGACCTATCTCGGTAGCCAGTTTGAAAACGCCCTGTCTCAAAAAACTTTTCAAAAACGCTCTATTTCAGAATTTTATTGAAAAACACTCTATCTCCGAATTTGGTTGAAGAACAGAATTCGCTTCAACAACGCCCGGTCTTGCTGATTTTCACAATAGACCTTGTATGATTAATTAGTAAAAATCTCACGAAATTGCCCGGTTTTTTAATGTAAGGGTTTCAAAATAAAATCTCATATCTGAGCAATCCGTTGTAAGAGAGCTAAAAGCTTTAGTGACTCGTTATTTGTCGTTTTCACAGCGAACTCCCTTTTTGTAACGAGCGAAAATAGAGCGGAATTTTATGTTCCTAGCTGCATAAATAAAGAAATTATAACACAAGATCTCACATTTGAACAATCAGTTGTGCATATGTAAGCTATATACATATGTACATAATTAAAAGTTTTAGAGGCCCGATTTTTGCCGGTTCCAGCAAACGATCAATACATTAAGACAAATTTTTAAAGGCAAACTTTCTCTATCATTACACTGTTAAGCAGTCAGCTAGAGAAGTGATAAAAGCAAGTCTTTCTGAAAGTTTAGATTGTATAGAGAAAAGTAATTTCTCAGTTTTTTTTTTCAATTGCAGTTGGTCGCAGAGCAGCTTTTAAGAAAATTAAAATTTATTTAAAAGAAAATGTTTATACAATCAAAAGGCCTTACTGGAGGATTTTTGGTACGAGGAAACTGAATCTGCAATTCACTTTTACCATTCACTTTTACGAAAAACGGACGTTGTGTGCGATTTGGGGCGCTTTGGTGCAACAATGAAACAATGTTTGCACTTAAGTATCGATGCTACAAATGTACTAGAAGAGCACCAGTTCAGAACTGGCGATTTTCCCCACAGGGTACTTACTCATATCGAATTCATTGCAACACCCTGTAAAACTAATATAAAACCAAGGCCAAAAATGAACATGAGTATTTGTAAAATTTTTGCAAATGATTAAACAACTGCATGTATATATGTGTATATCTGTGTTTGTATGGAAAAGTAGCTTATGTCGAAAGGCTGGCGTTAGTCTAAATCGGCATTCGCAGCATGCAATTGCGAATGACTCACTGGCGCTGACCCGTTGAAGGAATTTTTGGCAAATAAACGTGCAAAAAATAGTTCCAACACTAGCAAGTCAATATTCTTATTAAGCCTCATCAAAAAATTACTTGTCGTTTAAAGAATAAACGGAATGCTGCCTTATACTAAAGCCAACCTTTCGACATAACCTACTTTTCCATACGAATACAGAAATTTGTTTTACTAGCCATTTAGTTAGTCAATCATGCCGACCGCCGGTTTCACGGAAGCAATTTAAGTGAAAAATTATTTGTTTTTCTGACAATTTCCATATTAA
>NW_016185095.1:0-5008 GCF_001687245.7 Rhagoletis zephyria | reverse complement strand
AGCGGCAACTTTGACGAACAGTGTCCTGGGATAGGCAAAAATGCCAAAGATTTTTTTCTTCAATGATTGGCGCCGTAACCGCTTAAGCCATTTTATCCGAGTCCATTAAAGCACGCCAGCGGTTTCTATATCGTGCCAACTGACGCCAAATGGAAATACCAAGTGAAGTCATGTTCTTCTAGCCCGGGATTTTGCTCGCTAGGGAACAGTGTAGCAAAATTTTCAGGGAATAAGATATATAATTTAGAATCCAACTGTAACTGATCTACCAATGACTTAACGTTTAAAACTTTAACTAAAAATTTTAATTAAGGTTCTTTCTAGCCTATGTTCTCCTCCTGTTGTTGTCGCAACTACCTGCCGACTTTAAACCAGAAAAGGATTCGATGAAGTATTTCAAGGAAAACAGTGGCATATTAATTTAAATTTAAATTTCGCTTCAGAGATCCAGGTTATCGGCCTCCTCATTGAAAATCTACTCGAATCGATATTTTCTGTGGGAATGGAACAGGACGACCTTAATTTTCCAGTTCAGCCAGGCGAAAATTGGCCGTATTTTAATGTTAACATTATTTTAAGATAAGCTTTAGCATTCATTAAAACGTCAGATATTACACGTACCTATAAGCGCTTTGGAGTGATCTGTATAGGTTCCAGTAGGACCCCCTGCTACGCTTGGGGCAGTTACGCCCATTGTGATGTCTCTTTCGAGAGCTCTTGGTTTTTTCACAGAAATGAGATCAGCTAAACGCTAATTATTAAAAACAACAAATCGGGATCTTATTTGAGCGGGGCAGTAACTCATTCACTTACCATGCGCTCCCATAAACCGATGTCCTGTAGGTAATGAAACCGACCACTGCGATCAATACGGATGAGAGCTTTAGATCATTTCCAGATCTGCTTAGTATCGGAACAGGTTGTTTACTTCGCCCATAGTTCGCTGCAGCTTGTTTTACCACGAATACAAGATCGTCTTCCCCGCAATTTTCAGGTAAGTCACTGTGCCCGGGTACCCATCACGGTGAAGGGTTGTTGTGTATGGGTTTTGGACGTGATTCTGTTAGAAAGTGAAATTACAAACTGTTTGAATCCAAAATCAAAACAAATCCAACGGGAGTTTTTCGAAAAACCCCCATTTTTCTTAATTTTAGGTAAATTTTTTAATGCGTTACCACGTTAATGGTTACTTTCGGGGTTAGCTCGTTTAAGTCCTTCTACATTCGACAACCACTTTCGAGGAAGTGTTGCTGAACTGTAGAGATTTATAGCGCAGTTACCCACGGACGTAAAAACGGAGAACGTGTCAGCTGACAACGATCTATCTTATGGGATCTGCGTGTTAACAAAAACTCACCACCGCATGACCGTGACGTAGACGTTGCTTCTCTCTCTTTCTATCAACAGCACACTTGATATCTTTCTACGTACTTCTACGCTACGCTACGTACACGTGCGTGGGTAACCGCGCTCATAAGTGGTGATTGGCTGTCACAATAGGGCGCCCAATCTTACAGCTATAAATCTGTTTGGAAAACAGTGCAGTGGTCAAGGGAAGCCGTAAGCTGACGTTTAGTGAGAATTCTTTAGAATAGATTTCGCTATCAACCTTATTGTCGATTTTGTATCTATCCATAAAGATGGCGGTATATCCTGGATCCGAGCGGTTTACCCAGCCGCCTTTGCCTCGAATTCGAATAGAAAAATTTTTGTCGAAGCCGAAAATTGGACTGGTTTAATCCTGCTAACGTAGGGTTGCTGGAATCGTGCTACACAAGTCAGTTTTAAACTTTTTTAAATCTAAACTTTAGAAGAATAGTGATTGTTAGAATATCGATATTTCTATTACTGAGAAACCTTTTCTTCTCGATGTTGGTACCAGTCATCCTTGTGTGTGAAGTGAGCTCTCGAAAAACGTATAATGATGCTTTCGACCAAGTTCTTGTGGGTCCAGCATTCCAGCATTTGTATCATGGTGAGCGCAGGAGGTGCCTGTCCCATGAGCTGAGTTCAAAAAGTGTAGTTTCGTTTCAATCGTTGCCAGGTCGTCTTAAGCGCAGTTCCCCAGGTGGGCTATGTAACCTAACATCTAAACTGGGTATGCAGTGTGATCAGTGTGGAATTGGCTTCAACGCAGTAAAACGTCCATCCTTCTTTGTTTAGCTCGAAATTAGGCCATTGGGATTTTACAATTTGCACTGAAAACTTTAAAGTTACTAGCGACGGCATTTAAGTGGTAGACACTGTTTTATACTATTGAAGACGACGATCACAATTTAAATTTGAACAAGATACTAGATAATTTCTTTTTTTCTAACTTCTTCTTTTTTTGTAAATAACTAGGCACTAAACCAATAATCTTAAAATTTCTTAGGTAAATAATTCTAGATAGAAAGAAAAACGAAATGGAAGCCTTTTCCTAAACATTCAACATTTTCTAGTTCTAACTACTTACACATCTCACCCAAGTAATCTTTAATCGAATATTGGTCGGTGTGAACAGTCTGTGCGTTTGGTGTCATTTCAAAAGGACCAAAGCCTGCAAAGCAAAATAACCAAAGAATTGTCCATCAAAATTTCTGTGGAATTTTTTTTCGCGCGTACGTGCCTAAAGCTCAATTGACGGTCAACAATCCGGCTAAATGTTCGAACAAACGAAAAAAATTGCCGCCCATCTTCTTTAAAAGCGGCATATCTTTCATTCGCATTTCGATAGTGAATATGTATGTACGTATGGATCTGTAAACATGCAGAGTTGTTTTTGACGTAGTTGCAACTGTGATTAGATGAACGTCCGACGGTTGACAGGAAATTCAAACAAAGCCAATTTTTGCAAACTTTATGATTAGACAATGACTTCTATAAAGCTAGCAGCAACAGAACAAGCTTACGACAAGTACGTATGTATTTAGGAGAATGCACGAGCTATATCTCTATATTTTCATATACATACATATGTACATGCGTATGTCAACGTATACAAAATACAAATATGTATTTCAAACTGATCAGGGACGCCGACTGCTAAAGCAAAAACTTGTGTATATTTGCCGATGCGCATGCGTACCATACATACTAAATATATTTCATGATATCAAAGTTTGTTTTCGCATTCATTTGACTAAAACCGGCGACCGCTTACTTAATTAAGCAACGGCAGTGCCATAACTTATTTGCGACCTTGTCCAATTGGTAGTAGGTACAATAAAATGCGACAACAAGAACAAGTATAGCAGCAACATGGCCGAGAGCGGAAACGCAAAAAGCGTCGCATGCGATCGTCGTGCGTCATTATGTCGCATCAAAATCACATTCGCCTATAAATGATAAAATATGTATCTAGCCATGTATACCTATACATTAGGCCGCCTCGCAAAAAAAATATTAAATTTTTCATCCGAATCATAAAAATTATTATATTTTAACTTTTATGCCAGTAATATTTAAGAAAATAATTAAAATTTACGTGATCTTGAACGATTTGAAAAGACCTCCTAAAAGCAAGTAGGTTGTTATAAATAAAATTGGTTTTTAAAAATATTAACAAACAAAAAATTCCTCTGATGATGAAAGACCTTAAGCCTCTGGTTGCAAACACATTTCTACATAATTTTTTTTAACATTTTATCATCGGACTCAAAATAATGAGATTTTTGGATGTACATATTTTCAAATCGGCCCAGCTCAGTAAATCTTAATATTTTTTTCTGAAATTTTTTGACGAAAATCTTAAAATATTTGCAATACTCTAACAGACCCGGTGAAATTCGTCCCGCCCAAAACAATTTGTTTTTTATTGAAACATTTTTGTCCAACATTTTCAATAATATTTCACATTAACGATTTAGAGTGACATTTATCTGCTAAGATGGTGATTTCGTGGTCGGCATATTTCAAAGAATAATAACCTAACGAAAGCGTTCTATCCTTGAAGAAGTTCTTAAAACCCTTCAGTGATCCGGCATTTCATAGCCCAGCTAATCGCACAATTAAATAAATTTGAAGAAGTCTTTCCTCTTCACTCCCTGGCGGCAACAATTATCCAGTTTCGAATGAACCAAATCGGATAATAAATATGATTTTTAGTAATAACTCGACTCCAGGGCCACTTGGTGGCAAATGTTGAACCCAAACTATCCAAAGGCCCACTCAAGCACAACACTGAAAATGTCGCCAAAATCGTTCCAGCCATTTAGGATGTGTTCCCTCACAAACAGACGTACACCAGAGTTAGATATGTATACATACCAGAGAACAGCTTTGAGTATGATCGAGCCTTTTTGATCACACTCACTAAAAATCAAGCACAAGCGAACGCCACACTCGGCTACTATGTGTTCGATCTTGCTTGGTTACGAACGAGTCTGTTCGATCACCCTCGCTATAAATTGAGCACAAGCGAACACCACACTCGGACACCCGCAGCTAACCCGAAAATTTGTGTAACAATGAAACGGACACCCGAACATTGCGATAAAATGCAGGACAACAAAGAAATTTACGCTGAAGGTAACTGGCGCCAATATGTTCCCACAAAGCATACGAAAATGTTGTTGCTTTGTGCTTGTGCATACGCAATGAAAAAATTAGAAGCGAAGTAGACAAAAATGTTTTTGCATCTATTTTGTATAGTTTCGCGTGGAAAGCTGTGTATGTATATATTAGAACACAGCCTAAAACTATGTAGGTATATAACAAGAATGATAGAATACAAGATTGCGCCGTCCTGGGCGTTGACATTTGTGTACCACAAGTAAACAAAGAATGGAGCGAAAAGAAGAACGAGTTAAAACTTCCAAAACAGTTCACTTTACAGCGAAAAACGTGTTTTAATTTTGCTAAACGCGAAAATATTGCACTTTTCACCTGATCTATTAGAGAATAGGTAACACTTTAGTGCACTCCATTGCCTTGCAATTAAGACTGCGGCAGCGTCTCTGCGGGACTGAGAAGTTAACTAGCTAAAGCTGATGCCACATAAAACGTTTGCTTCGCTTTACGTGACAGA
>NW_016185092.1:0-5008 GCF_001687245.7 Rhagoletis zephyria | reverse complement strand
GCGAAATGCGAAGACGATAATCAACAGAAACAGTAAACGTCACTTCTTACTTTTTACTTTTTTAAATGTTCCACACTAGNAACAGAAACAGTAAACGTCACTTCTTCAGTGTTACTTTTTTAAATGTTCCACACTAGCAACTTACACGATGAACTATAATAATATTCCGACCAACAACACTTACTGGACCAACAACAACACTTACTGGACGTCCGGCGCGGAGAACAATTAACGAGATAATGAGAGACTGACGAAACGAGTTGCTTACTTTTAACAGCTTTTTCACAGAAAACTAGTTTTCGCACGTAAGCTCCCTTTTCGTAGACCAGGTCACATACAGTGACGAGCAAAACTGTAACATGGTGTAACCCTTTTAATTTCAGCCACCGCTATCTTTACAACTTCTAACGACTTTCATACTTTTGTTGTATATTCTTATTGGTACACCCCTACTCCGTCTCTCATAAAGATTTGAAGTCAATCCAACAACAATAATAAAACCAGCAGACAAAAATGTAAATTAAGGCATATGTTACAGTTTTGCACTTATATATTTTTAATAACTTTTTGACAACTTTCACACAAAAAAAGAATTGTTAACACAATGTTCAATATACTTTTGCTTTTTTTAGTTCTGGGATGCTATTTGGCATACCTTATTTGTATCTCTGTAAAAATTCTGGAGGTATAGCCTCCCATATATCCTTGGTTTGCTTTCATAACTCATGTTCTCCATTGGACGGACTTGCATACTTAGAAAGCTGCGCTTTTAGTTGATTTCACAAATTTTCGACGAGATGCATATCCGCGGATTGTGGAGGTCATTTCAAAATAGCGAATTTTTGCTTTTGCATCCAGTCTTTGCGAACATATGCAGTATGTTTTGGGTGATTTTTCAGCAGAAACTCTCATTTTTCGACTACATCTTGCAAGTTTTGTTGAAATATGAACAGATACTGTTCTTTACGCATAATGCGTACTAAGGGACCAACAATATTTTTGAAATACAACCCCAAACTATTATTGACCGATCACTGTGGTTCGCGGTTTGCCTTACATGATTCGCTAAGGCTTAATTTGAGTCTTTGATCCAATACCATGCCTGGCCACCTGATTGAAAGCGATTAATTTAGTCTTGTCAGACCAACTAACCTTCAATTAAATCTTAAAAATGTGTTTTGTTATTGCATTCTGTAAGGGTTAACATATCCCAAAAGGCAACGGTCCGGTTGTTGTGCGATCCGGAAAAATGCTACCACTCTCGCACATGTATTTTGATCAAAATGGCTTTTTCTTCTTTTATTATGACTTTGCGTTCAATTTGGCAATTTTTCGCCTCGCTGTCTAATGATTTGCATGCGATTTTAATACCTTAAACGCTTCTGTAATAGTGGCTGCAGCGCTACTTGCTACTAAGTTCACGAGATATCGGACCGTAATATTTTTTGGCAAACTTCCTTTGTCTTTAATAACCTTTTAGGCTATATTTTTTCTCAATCTTAATATTTTCACGTGGCGAGCTCCATAATTTTTTGCCACTTTTCCTACGGTCCCGCGTTTCCTCAGTAAATATATTATTTACATTTATGTTTCCTGATTAACCATATTATTAACTGGTAATAACTTCTTGAATAAATTACAATACAGAAAAAAGTCATCTGACTTCCAACTAAGTAAAAGATAACTGTAAAATGCAAAACTGAGAGTGAGTGCAAAACGGTAACATTGTCCTTAATTTACATTTTTGCCTTCTGGTTTTATTATTGTTGTTGGACTGACTTCAAATCTTTATGAGAGAGGGAGTAGGGGTGTACCAATAAGAATATACAACAAAAGTATGCAAGTCTTTAGAAGTTGGAAAGATAGCGGTGGCTGAAATAAAAAGTGTTACTCCATGTTACAGTTTTGCTCGTCACTGATGGCGAGTTGTTCACTAGAACGAGTCGGAAACGACGTTGCCACGGCGTCGTTGGGCACATTCGGTATGTATTCATATGCAGAAAAAAAATCTGTGAAGATTATTGCATGCCTGAGGTCATCGAACCAAAGACCAAATGCACAATTTTGCACACTTGACACATTAGCGTTTGCCATTTAACACCCAATTTTCCTTAACATTTTTGTTTTTGCTCGCTCCCTGATTATATCTAATTTGTTGAGAGCACGCATCATACATCGTAATGAAAGTGCGTGTATGTGCGTGTGTTGGTATTTTTGTGGTTTTAATGAGGCCTTTGACCATTCTACATATATTAGCCGACGCACGTCAAGCTGTCAGTCGTGTTGATGTGTTGCGTAACTTTTTTAGTTGCATCGACACCTCTACCAACACTCCAAGGATGTCAGAGCCGCCTCTGAAACTAAGGATTGAATTGATTGCAAGAAGTGGAGTTACAATTATTATCTCCCAAATCGTGGAGGCAAAAAAGGTTATTTATCGTTTAACTGTGCATATATGTATGTAGTTATATGTATCTAAGCCCACCTGCTGGTTCGATTAAAAAAACCTATTAGTGCATGGACACCTGGGCAAATTTAGGAATTTCGTACGCAAATTCAGAAGTTTAAAGTCCTTTGCGTGATGGACTGTAGCGATGTGCTGAGTCAATACTTTTAAGTATTGATCGATATTCGGTACCGATTTAAAAAGTATCCAATACTTTCGATACTCGGTACCGAAACATTTAGGTGTCGAATAAAAGCGCACATAGGCCAAAAATATGGAAACAACGGTTCAGGGGAGACTCGCCTATCAAAACCCGAATGTAGAAGCCCATAGAGCTTTTAGTACTGATTCAAATGAAAGATGCATATCTGTGTTCGTATGGAATAGTAGCTTATGCCGATAAGCTGGCTTAAGTATAATGCGGCATTCCCTTTATCCTTTAAACGGCAAGGAATTTTTTGATGAGACTTAATAAGAGTATTGACTTGCTAGTATCGAAACTATTTTTTGTATGTTTATTTGCCAAAAGTTCTTCAACGGTTCGGTGCCTGTGAGTCATTCGCAATCGTGTGCTGCGAATGCCGCATTATACTAAAGTCAGCCTTTCGACATAAGCTACTATTCCATATAAACACAGATATATGTCGGTTCAAGGCCATAATGCAGAGAAAGTCTTACTTGTTTGAAGCATTTTTGTTCCAGCTGAATCGGACGATATATTTTTTTTAGGCCTGGGTGCAGATTCTGTAACGAATTAGCGACAATTTTCGAATCGGTGTTGGTTTTGTTGACGTATGATATAAAATATTTTTACGCCAACAAGTGCGATAACAATCCGAATCTGGTCGCTAACTAGTTACAGAATCTCCCCCCTGAAAAGCTTCTTCATCCGTCAAAGCATTTTTCTTGAACCTTGGATCGACTTAGGTTAAAACTGATAAAATAATATTTCTATGTTGCGATAAGTTCAAGTGTTTTAGCCGATATCATATAAATTAGTAATGAAAGTTTTTTCTAAATTTGAAATGTATATTTTTAAGTATTGGGTACCGACAATTCACCACATCACCAACGGACTGACAGGCTTCAAGCTTTTTACGGTTGTACAAATTTTAGAATTTGATTCAAACATATAATCACCTTTACATAACTTGGCACTAGGATTATTTACATTTATTAGTTGTGACTTTTGAGAAGTGCGATATCTATGTATATATCGAGCCCTAACCGCCAAAATAACGTAAGCGACATTTTTTTCAAAATTTTCTTTTTAATGCAGAAATATTACTAGAGTATCTAGATACATTTCTGCATCAAAAAGAAAATTTTTAAAAAAATGTCGCTTACGTTATTTTGGCGGTTAGGGCTCGATATATAGGTACATAGTTAATTATATAAGAATATGAAACAAAGTTGAGTAAGTATGTAATGCTGCGCATAGGTTAGGTTAGGAAGGCGCGTACGAATGACTCATACTTCCACTTGGAAGCTGATGTGCCCATTGTGAATGCCTTCTATTTATGCAGGCCTAGAGGTAATCCCTCCGGGTCCGGACTTTTTAATGGGCCTGAAATATCAGAACCTTAACTTGTTATATATTTTTTACAATTTAATTTTGCAAGAAAATGATGCACATGCTTTCAATAACCATTTTTTTATTTTGCACAATTCATCCATCTGTGTGCTCAGGGCCGTCTCGAAAAAACTCGGGCCCGGTACTAAAAAATCACGGGCCCCTATATATACATTGTATTAATTTAAAAGCATGTTGCCCAAATCGCCGAAATCAGACCCAAGGAAAACATTTTTTCTCAGGTTTTGCAGATTTTTGATTATATCTGGGTCATGCATATTCTAAGGTATCGGACAACGTAAATATGTATACACGAATCTTCTTCTCTCAATCATGAAAATTCACTTAATCCTAAGAAGCCTTTAAATTAATGATAATTAAAAAAGCACAACATGAAATTAAGGGTTATTTATATTTAAGGACCACCATTTTTTGCATTGTAGTTACTTGCTTTTCTTCGCTTTCCCTGTATTACTTTAAAGCATAGCTGGGCAAAACGCTACTCGCGAGTAGCGTCTGCGTCGCAGCGCTTATACGTATACAGAAACGACGCAGCGAATTTCAATTCAGTCTGCTTTCAGATTTCATGAGAGTAACACTATGCTTCGTCGTTGAATATTTTTATTCGTAATTTTAGCGCGTGATTGCCATCTATATATGTAACAATGCCCAAAATGTCTGAGTATGAGTGCCAATTACAGTTTTTGGTTTTAAAAAAAGCTAATAATGCCCAATGCTTGTTGTGTGGTAATACGACCATTAACCATAAACAAATGAAAAAAACGCTCCACTCAGTGCAATTATAGAAAAGTGCTTCTCAGCGCGACGCACTAGGGCACACATTGCATACTTTATTTTATAATATTTTTTTTTTATCAAAAGAAATCGATAGAGAAATGTAAATGCTGGTTTATGCCCAAAAATACTTAATGAATAATATTTATAAGTTATACTCTATTTTTAAGACTAAATACCTACTTATATGAAAC
>NW_016185091.1:0-5008 GCF_001687245.7 Rhagoletis zephyria | reverse complement strand
AGCTTTTTTTACCAAAACCACTAAAAAACGAACAAATGTTATTTTTTCATGAAATGAAAAAACTGCATAATTAATGATAAAGAAATTTATATTATTTAGAAAGTACAAGTTATTACCTTTAATTCGATATTACATATTTTGTCATGATCTACTTTTGGGTTTCAACAATTTAGTGATAATAAAAAATACAAATAAACAAAGCAAATAGACTTCTTATATCTTCTTTATTTTTTACCTGCGCCTGATTTGGTATCGTTGAAATCAGCGTAAAAAACTATCAATCGGCATTTTTGGTTATTTTATATCTAAACGGTCGCTATTCCACACTTGTTCTAGAAAATTACGCAAACGAAGGTGATGCTAACGAATATTTAGTATAAAGAATTTTTGGTTTTACTACTAATATCACTAGAAACTGTAGAGTAGGCCACATTCTTCACAAGTAAAGGAGCCGATTTTATGTGTGGAAGCGAGAAGACTGTTTTATTACAAAACCTTTCTATTATTGAATCATGCATGGCACTCTTTGATTTAGAAAAAAAAAATCAGAGGAGTTTTTGACACTTTCGATACCAGTAGCAACAACAAAATACACGCAAATGTTGTTTATTTAGAAAATAGCAAAGCAGAACAGTTCAAGGTTCTTTTATAGATCAAAAGTAAAAAAAATAATAAAAATACACTGTGATGTACTTGTAAGCAGTGCGCGCTTCTATTCCACAGCACCTGGGTTCAAGCCCTGGTCAAAGCAACATCGCAAAAAAAATATAGAAAAAAGGTTTTTTCTTAACAGCGGTCGCCCCTCGGCAGGCAATGACAAACCTCCGAGTGTATTTGTGCCATGAAAAACAGCTTCTCATAAAAATACAATCTCCGTTCGGAGTCGGCGTAAAACTGTAGGTCCCTCCGCTTTGTGTGATAACATCAATGCGCATGCCACAAATCGGAGGAGAAGCTCGACCAAACACTAACATAAGTGTAAGCGCCAATCTATTATTATTATATTAATACTTTATTGCATTTTTTCTGACTTTTTCGGTTTTGAGTTGCCGCCATAACCGAGTGCTTAGAGTAAATACTGCCACCCCGTGGGTCCGTCATTCACTTTCTGGTCCCTACAACCTCCGAGTGTACTTCTGTTGTAGATATCACCATTTGTGTCACAACATTAAGAAGCAAAACGCGAATTGGAGGAAAAGCTCGGCCAAATACGTAGAAAATAGTTAAGCGCCAAACATTCATTTATTGGAATCAAATAACGGGTGATTTTTTTGAGGTTAGGATTTTCATGCATTAGTTGATCCTGTTATGATCCTGTTCATCTTGCAAATAGCGAAGGATATAGAGTTAAAACTGTTTAGGATTTCCCTTAAACTGGAAAAAAGTCTTCAAAACTACGAAAAACTTAAAACTTTTATTGAGAGGTCAAGATTTGTATGAAATAAAAAAAAAATTGGTTTGTTCGATAAAAAAAAATCCAGTTTTTCGATATTCGAAAAATCAAGATTTCAAAAAAACACCGATGGAAACCGGATTGGAAAAAACGAGTCAATCACCCTAGCACATATACTCTAAGTATGTCCGTTTAGTATTGTACGTATTTGTTGTGGTAACATTGGTTGTTATTGGTTTTCCTAGTTAGAAAACTTTTATTGGTATTCATTTCAATCCAAAACGGAAACATGTACAAGCATTTGCCAAAATCATAGTGGAAATAAAATGGAAACAAGATCGTGACTTTTGTGGCGTGCTTTTGACCAAGTCAGCAACAGACCCCAAATTCTGTAGACGCCCAATAATCCAGTCAATTTAATGTACTGTACAAACATACATACTATGTACATACATATGTATGCACATTCCCCGCATCTAGAATAAATGTATTTGCATTGTACATACATGCATACATATTTATATGTGAAAGCACATTTCTTGAGTTTAAAAGTGTTTCAAATTAAAAAGAAAGAAATAAAATTACTGCTACACACATTTTGGATTTCGGCCAAAAGAACTTACGCTTGGTACAGCGGCAGCAATTTCTCACTGTCGATTTGTAAAACAACAAAAGAAACCACTCAAAGTTCAGATGAATTATACATACATATGTACGATATGTATGTTCGTCTTGCCTGATAATTATTTTACAAAATATCCAATTTTTTACCGACCGAAATGAGGAGGTTATCAGTTCGTGGGAATATTTATTTTTTTTTTTAATGTATGTATGTTACCGATTTCGACAATTCTTTTTGCATCGGAAAGGTAGTATCTCAGAGATGGTCCCATCCTATTCTGGTTTAGATCCGATCATTGGATAATGAGATATATACATATATATATATATTATTTTTTTAATGAGAATTGAAGTCGGTTTTTTTTGCTAAAAATTACTTGTTAATCTATGACAACTGCGAGAGTGAATATGCAGTATAATATTTGGTTCTACCGCATCATTATCAATCGGACACCCTTCAGTTTTGAAAGTTACGGCTTTGTGATCCCAAGAAGATACTCCCCCACTCTCTTTTCTTGTTGAAACCGCAACAAAACCCCCTGCAATATCATTATGGTTCTGGGCGCCGTTTAGCTATCGAGAGTAGATTTTTACCTCCCTTGTCAACATCGATCAGTTGAATCGACAATCGCCTGCTTCCTTAATGACAGCACAGGCTTCGAAAAAGCTAAAGTGATATGGAAGGCATTTGAGATTGATGGGTGAGTTCCGTGTACAAAAGATATCTTAGCAAACACTTACTACCACTCCATAGGACCTAGGTTCGAGCCCTGGTGCCAGCAACTACTATTATTTAATTGAATGAGATCTTGTTGAATTTCGAAATCATGATATTTTTCCTCAGTTTTCATTCCATATCTTCTTAGTACTTAACCCTGCTGTAATAACGTACGTCGCGTGCGAGACGTACGCTTTTTGAATTTGTTGTACGCTTGTTGATTTTTGTTTATTAAATACGCAATAATTTTCTTTTAAAAATATTGAAAATAAAAGATTATTAACTAAATAAATGATCTACGTAAAAAAAAGTGTGAAGAAGTGTTTTCATTGGCATCCTTAAAAGACGTATTTGGTTCAATGACCGTCTACAGTATAAAAACTACACTTTTACATGTTAAAACAGTTATAATATAATTACATATTTAAATACAACGCATAAATGTTCATTGCACATTAATGGACCAAGAAATGTTTGGAATTTCAATTTAATACATTGAGGAAAGGCGATTTCATTTTGGTGAAATCATAGGTCCAGACGACGGCCCAACAATGCAAAATAAACTTCTTGCCAGCTTCTAAAGAGCTGAAAAATAATCTTTCATATCCTTCCGTTCTGAAATGGACCTAAAAGTGGTAAAAAATATGTAGGTATATAGTTTTCTTGTTTCTAATTTTTACTACGTTTATATCAACTCCCATTCTTGGAAAAAACTTCTTATATCTATTTTCTTCAAGTACTTCCCTAAACTTTGAATACAACATTTTACCTGTTTAAAGATTTCGTTCTATTTTGACCTTATCGAATTTTCGGAGCTTCTTTCGGACTTAGCAACTTTTCCTTTCATTGAATATAAACTTGAAAAAATAAAACAAGCGCCTTTATCCTTTCCGAATCGGTGTATTTTTAATTTCTCTACATTTTTTTTGCACTTCACGGAAAATTATTCGAATTCAGGAAAAATAAAATATCGAAATTTTATATTATCATTGTGATGTTATGGCTAACGAAATTGGAATATGGGTCCTATAGCAGAATATGTAAATAACTTAACAAATATTTATGTATTTATGGAATGTTTCCAATCAAATGCCTATTCTTGGGCCGTCAGTTAGTCGATTTAAAATGCCGAGGACAGTTTAGATTTATGAGTGTAACGAGTAGAAAAGTACTACAGCTGATGGTGTTTCCCCATTACACTTGTACATGCATCTAACGATTAATATCATACTTCTTCATGTGTTCAAAAGTGAAAGAAACAAATTTCATTCTTCATATAATATCTTTAAAACTAAATTTGTTTAGCAAGTTTAACGGAAACCCCAGAGCCACACCCACTGTGGTTGCGCAAGCTGACATTCATTTTAGTTATCAAATAATGCTCCCCAATGAATTAAGATAATAATCTAACCACATAAAAACACTACTCAAATTCGAACCTTAACTCTCGGACTAACAGGTCTATTCTGCACGTTACCGAAGATTTTGTAACCGGTAAATTTTATTACCAAAAAATTTTACCAGCTCTTGTCACCACGATTCTAGATACATTGGCAATGAAGTTAAAATATTCAGCAATTCAGCTATGAATAATTGTGGAAATTCTGGCATTGCATATTTCACGGTGCAATACTTTGTTACCAGCTTATGAGATGCTAACGTAATTTACCGGTTACAAGAGTACAAAGAATGCGAAAAGGGTTTAAAAATTTACGGGAACTTTATTTACCGGTTACAAAATTTTTATTACCAGCGCAAAATATACCTGTAAGAGACAATTGGCAAAGTTTCTTTGATCTCAGTCCAATCCGACAAGCAGTTAGTGCCAAGTAATAAAAAGAGTTATAGATTGAAGAATATTCCAAAGTGTCGGCATGATAAAGAGGGAACATTGTAACTGGTATTCTCTGCGCTGGTAAGAAACTTGTTGTAACCGGAAAATAACATTTCGCTGAGTCTGAGTGGTTAGAGGTGCGTTCTACCACTCCGTAGGATCTAGGTTCAATGCCTGGTCGGAGCCTAATTTATACAAGAAAAAGTTTTTTTCTAACAGCGGTCGCCGTTCGGCAGGAAATGGCAAATCACCGAGTGCATTTCTGCCTTGAAAAAGCTTCTCATTAAAATCATTGCCGTCGAAGGCGGCGTAAAATTGTAAGTTCCTTCATTTGTGTTATCATCAGGACCGTAAATTTTGGTAATATAGGGAATTGCTTATTTGGCTTATTCAGGGTTTCCAAGCTAAATTAGAAGGACCATGATAATTTTCTTTTTTTTTT
>NW_016185090.1:4544-5010 GCF_001687245.7 Rhagoletis zephyria | reverse complement strand
CTTTTAAAAACAGCTGCCAAAACAGTTTTTTTGCTCTCCTGAAAAATTGGGTTTTTGCAGATAGAGGGTATTGAATATAAGCCCCCGNGCAAACGAATAAGCTGACGAAGATGCAAACAAATTCAACCACATTGTTGCATTCTACCGTACTTTTTAAAATTTTTAAAATCTTAAAACATATGTGAAAAACTTTTATAATCTGAATATTTCTAATGTCGAAATCAAAACGAAATTTACTAAATAGCATTTTTAAAAAACAATCATCTAATATTTTTCAAGTTTTTGGGCATATATTTTACCATTTGAACCACAAATACTACTAAGTTGTATAAGACTATTTAAGGCAACTCAGGTCAAAAAAGAGCAGTTTAGACCAAAATAAGCAGCTCTAAAAAACAGATGATCGCAGCTGTGGCCCAGGATGACGTCTATTGCTAAGATATCTCACTTGTATTTGTACACAATG
>NW_016185090.1:0-4298 GCF_001687245.7 Rhagoletis zephyria | reverse complement strand
CTTATTTTCCACTATTTCACTTTGCTAAGCCAACTACAATCAAGCGCAGCTATTCCGCTGCAATTCACTTGATCATGTGGTTGTTGGTTTTGTTGGTTTTTGTTAATATTTCTATTATTAGAATGTTTAACTTTTTAGGTGTGCTCGTCCTTAAGTTATTTGTTTTTGTTATTTTTATGGCCTTTATAACAATTATATTCAACAATTTTTATGAGCTCGACTTTACCTTAGGTTTTTTTAACAAATTATAGCAAAAATTTGCTCCAGCTTTTGCTGAAAGGTAAATAAAAGCTCTGTGTAAATTTTTAGCGCATAATTTCAAAAATGCCAAATTTTGAGTTGTGACTCTTTTGAAAACGGTGTGCGATATGTACATATAGCAGCAGTTTATTTCATTTAAAGAAATGGCGTGTCGTCCATTTCCGTTGTAGCGTATGTAAATGGTGCATGTATTTAGGCGCAATATTTAACTTCTTCTGGCGGGGCGATATCTGGAGTCTTCTAATTGTATCTCCTTGATATGATGCCTACAACGAGGTTCATATCTAGACTAGGTTGATATCTAGAATGTGCCACAATTAGCTTTGCTACACTACAGCCGGTAGCTTTAACAATTTTATAGTGGTTTTACGTTCTTTGGCAAATTACGCTCTGTTAGCCATAAATCTTACTATTTTTTGACCGCCTTTGAATCAAGACCCCTGGACCATATAGGGAATTCATTTATATTTTAAATTGCATTGTTATCGTGCTTGGAACTATGGTGAAAATTTCAAGTCTCTACCTTGTCGGGAAGTTAGTTTAAAATCGATTGGAAATTTCGACGATTTCCGCGGGATGACCAAGTTAAATAAAAGCTTGTAAAAATATTTAAAATAAAAATAAGTGAAATCGGCCCAATTTTATATAACATATTTTGGATCGCTTAGTCAAAAATGGAAACATATATATTTGAGTATTAAGAAGGCTCCGTACATTGTACATACACAATCCATACATTCATACACAGTATCAACAACAACATCGCTGGAGCGCTTGAGCATTGCTATGTTCCATTTATTCGTTTTCGTCCCTGTTTTTGTTTCTTATCGAGCAAAGCATTGCTATGTTCGTGCGAAGGTGATACAGCGTAAGATCTGCAAAACAAAAATGTTGCTTTTGCCTCTGNATCGAGCAAAGCATTGCTAGGTTCGTGCGAATGTGATACAGCGTAAGATCTGCAAAACAAAAATGTTGTTTTTGCCTCTGTACCAGTGTGGCCACTTTGTGAGTAATTCCTCAAAACGTGAGGAATTTCGGGTGCGCTTGAGTATTTTTTGAGGATTTTTATTTTGAGGAATTTTCTCTCGATATATTTGCAGATAACAAATGCAACCATGTTTTACACAACAGCGTTGTTAAATCGCTCCACAAATTTTTGAAAAAAAAACTTTCCAAAGTTTAACAAGGAGCGATATACACCACACAAGCGGCTTGTCTAACTTTCTTCAAAGGTACTTTTCGCATTTCGCCATACACCATGCAAACATGACTCGCTCAAGCAAAGAATTTTAGTTTTCTTCCGGTTCACAATGTAAAAGAGTTTGTTTTTCTTAAATTTTTCTCTCTTGCGTCAACATGGCGGTCACATTTCTCTCAAACGGCTTGCCAAACCTTCAAACACAACATAAATAGCTTTAAGCAAAGGTATATTTCGCTTGGTTTGTGAAGCCGCTTGTGTGGTGTTTTTCGTTCTTAAGCACATCTGCATTTGCTGCTAAACATTCAAAAGGTTATCGATAATTTTTTTTATTCCATCATTGTATTTTCACTTATTTTGTACTTGCAAAATCTCGATATCGAATGGAGAGAACACGCATTGTTTGATCATAAGAATATTCATATTGATTCTTCATTAGATCCGGAAAATTATAGGAAAAAAGTTTTTGAATTAAAACATTCTCCAGGTTCATATAAGTTTCCAAATTAACAAAAAAATTATTTTATATCTACATTACTAATATAGCCCTTTCTATACTTAACAGTTTAAAAATGTGTAGGACTGACTTGAGGAACAGATTGAGCACTGATATAGTTGCAGTAATATTATATACAAAGCAAGGCATTAAAAATAACAGTGATACTGTGTTTGAGACGCAAGAACAAATGTACAAATTGAAATGGAGAATGTAAATAATTTTTATACTAAGTACCTGTAAATAGTATGCAGGAAAATTTTCAGTAATTTGTTCAGATTTTGAGGATTTTTCATTTGTTTTTGAGGAATATGGTAATTTTTTTGTGGCAACACTGCTCTGTACTAGGGATGTTGCGAATGTGGAATTTTAGACATCCGCGGGTGCGAATGCGAATGCGGATGTCAAGTATTTTAAGAAACAATTAGCTTTTTAAAAAGAGTTCTTCATTCTCTTTCCTATTTTGTTTCAGAATTTGTGGAATCTGTAACTTCATCAGCATTTTCGATTTTAGTTTTTGTAATTCATTTCCAATACTTTCTTCTGCGACTGCTTTGCAAATTTGTGCTTATAGCGAGCTAAATAGGTGGATATGGAAAATAAATTATTAAATTTATTATTTTCCAGGAATGAAAATTTTTAACAAAATTCTGTTTTCAAAGTCGTGGCTGCCAGCCGAATCGGATCCGAATATTATT
Organism: Rhagoletis zephyria; assembly: GCF_001687245.7. Lineage (NCBI taxonomy): Eukaryota > Metazoa > Arthropoda > Insecta > Diptera > Tephritidae > Rhagoletis > Rhagoletis zephyria. The sequence continues at coordinate 1,645 of NW_016185090.1, read as the reverse complement.
ATTTAAAAACAAAAAACACCCCGTTTTTTATAGGTATTTGAATCTCAGATAATTACGTAATTCTTATCTATTTATAGGCCACACCTATAGCTTTTTAATTACTTTTAATTAATTCTCTTTATCACCAGACGTTGATCATTTCTGCTGTAAATCCCTATTGAAGGAGCTTACTCTTTGACTTTAAATAGCAAAGGGACAGTTTTGCCACAGAAGTTTTTAGCGAAGGAGCAAAATAAAAAAATATTGCCCGACAAGTAAACAAAACTACTGTTTTTAAAATTTTTGCTAAAAATAAATCCCCCAAAAAGCCCCATTTGGTATTATTGAAACGAATATATTAAACATCAAAAGCAAATCACGAAAATTTGGTTAAGAATAACAGTGCACACTTTCTCCTTTTGTATTTAGTAGTTTTTTTTAAGATTGGTCAAAAAAAATAATAATAAAGAAAGAAACCAATGCAGGTATTGAAAGCACAGAAAAAAAAAATATTGTTAAAAGGACTATGTTCTCTTTGACGTACGTCAAAGGTCAAGTGGAAGTGGGAACTTGTATGACTGCCCATTGATAGCTCGTTTATATAGCTTAAGAAATAATATGTTTAAAGACATTTTTATCAAAGTTGATAAATATGACATTTGACCAGTTTTGTTACCCAAATACTCCCACGACCACAGGCAAAATATTGACCACAATTTGTCATTTTGTTTGATATATATATATATATATATATATTTTTTTTTTATCGGTGCACTTGCACAACATTCGCATTCGCAAAAGCTCCGGGTTGATTATTGCGAATGCGAATGCGAATGTTAAAATTAATGCGGAAGATCCACGGTTGCGAATGCGAATGCGAACATTCGCAACAACCCTGCTCTGTACATATACCCATATAGAAATCTTACATGGTTTCCCTGCAAACCATTTTTTCAGAGTATTCTGAATCGTAAAGAAATTTTAACGAATTCGGAAAGATCCCATACGATTTTTTTCCGAATTTTCTAAAATGAAATAAATTACGCACACTTCCATTCTTTTACGAAATTTCGGAAGAAAATCGGTGAAGAAATGAAAATAATGCTGCTATGTGAAGAATTTCTTGCAGACTTTTTTCAGAATTTTCTTTATTTTTCGTACAGAAATTTCTTTACGAGTTCGTGTCAACCACTTCATATAATTTTCTTTGAAGATTCGGAAAAAAATCGTTACAGAAATCAGATACAGAAATCAGATCCTAAAGATTTCGTTAAGATTTCGGGAACTTTGGTTTGCAGGGTTATTTCAATGTTTTTTTCTGAGGCAAATATGGTTCTATATGTATTATAAATCTATATATGTATCTATATATAATCGTACAGAGACAATTTACTTTCAAATTAAGGATCTGGACCTGAAACTTTGCACAAACATTTCAGATTTAAGAATTATTCGATGTACATATTTGCTCGGAGGGATTTTTAAAATTTTACATTGAGCAGTTTTAAAAAGTAAAACTGTATCTCACACACGCATTCTCATTTTCGCCAATTTTGAACAATTTCATTTCTTTATTTTCAATTTTGTATGGTTTTAAAATGCTGGAAAACTTAATAATCCTGGCGGATGAACTGAGGGAATGGTAAAGTATTTTAAACTCTCGATA
>NW_016185089.1:0-5010 GCF_001687245.7 Rhagoletis zephyria | reverse complement strand
CGAAGGTGATGCGTTTTTCTTACATATAACAATATATTATGTCTATTCTCAATTCTTAAAAATAAATAAATAAACAGGAGCGGCAAACAATGTCCCTTTGAAATCGGTTGCTATTTATATGACCGATACTCTACATACATAGTATCTGAGCCTTATTAGTGCAAGTAAACAACGATAATCTACGCTTATAAGTGAAAGAAAATGCACGGAGGAGCAGTTAGAGGCACATATATTACATACATGCATACGTACATATAAATAGGTGCTTCTTAATAAATACATATACATATGTATGTGCCTAGAAATGGATGTATGTACATACATATGTACATTGTAAGTGTAAAATAATACATATGTAAGAACGAGTCATTCACAAGAAATCCGTTGGAAATTACAAGGAAACAGAACTTTTTCATTCAAAGAAGGAATTCGATGGAAATATTGTATGTAAAAGTACAAAAGTTAGGTTCCATCAGATTTGTCCAATTGTAAATTTTGGTAGTTTTGAAAAGATTAAAACTTCTTGTTAAAAATTTTGAAAGCTTTTCTAAGGATAACTATTTAACACTCTTTGTGAGTACATGGCGTATGAGTTACCATTAAAAGGAACGCATAACAATGGCCTGCGATGGTTTTCCCCTTTTTAGCCACTGAGGCTGAATGGTTAAAGACTCTTACTACGAGATCTCAGGACGTGGGTTCGATCCCTGTTCCGAGCAACATCTAAATTAGAAAAAGTTATTCTAACAGCGGTCGTCCCTCGGCAGGCAATGGCAAATCTCCGAGTGTATTTCCGCCAAGAAAAAAACTTCTAATAAAATCCATTTTCCATTCGGCGCGGTGGAAAACTGCAGGTTCTTCCATTTGTGTAATATCTTCAAGACGCACACTACAAAGTGGAGGAGGGGCTCGGCCAAACAATTAGCAAAAGGTTGATATTTTATAGGAAACGCAGTTGCAGGAAAAGTTTCAGAACAAGCCAAGGGCGCCTACAGTATTTCGCTTCCACTTTCTTATGAACCGTTGTTGTAAATATAGAGCACTTTCAACAAACCATAATTTCCGCATTTCTAGTACAGTGCGGAATATAACGCTGATGTAATAAAAAGAAAGTTGCCGAAATAGGTAAATGAGAGAAGCTGGAAATTAAGGTCGACAGGAAGAACGCCCGATTTTTGTTTTCAAAAAATTAAGCGAGTGGAATGGTAATGAACCTAAACTGGTGATAAGATCGGTACTGTTGTTCCACTGAAATTATAAAACCTATTATATTCTAAGACTTTCACCAAAATATATGGGAAAAATATTAAGATTTACGTGAGCTGAATCGATTTGAAAATACACTCTAAAAAATCTGTTTAAAAATGCGACTATAATTCGAGTATAATTTTTTTCTTTTTTAATTTTTTAGTAAATTTCTACAATGAATATGTATTTTTCTCGTTTACACATTTTCGTGTATAAAGATCCTTTTTGTTAGCGGCTTTACACAATTCTACGGGTGAAATGAAACAGCAGATGTGTATTTTCTAGCTTGTACACACTTTCGCAGTAAATTTACGCACACCACAGCAGCTATATTACACTCTGAAAAGTCTGAAATTTAAACAAACTATTCATTGAATAATCGAGCATGTAATTTCGCGAATAATAAGGTAGGAAATCAGTAACCTACCTTTTAGCGAGGAAATCTACATAATTTTTTTTTAGAGTGTACCTCCAAAAATGGATTTTTTTTTAATAAAAATAGTTTCTTAAAGATTTTTTTTTTAAATCACTCAAATGACAAAACGGTCTAAGCTTAAAAAATTTGCATAAAAATAGTTTTAAAAAATTTAAAAAATTTTGAACGGAATAGTAACAATGAGATTTTTGAAACTTGAATAACTGAACCTAAACTCTTCCGATTTAAACTTGGTATCATGGTATCGTTGTAAAGGTATTTGTTTACCCTTTTTATTTCTTTGCTAATAAACTCATTCAAAGGATGAAAGAGAAAGGTAGGATAAACGAACTTCATTCAAAGTTGGTATTTGAAAAAAAAGGGACGCGAATGACTTTTTTGGAGAGAAATAGAAATAGTGGGAAAATGCCTTTCTACTGAGATCCCATAAGTCTAAATCAGAATAGGNGTATCATGGTATCGTTGTAAAGGTATTTGTTTACCCTTTTTATTTCTTTGCTAATAAACTCATTCAAAGGATGAAAGAGAAAGGTAGGATAAACGAACTTCATTCAAAGTTGGTATTTGAAAAAAAAGGGACGCGAATGACTTTTTTGGAGAGAAATAGAAATAGTGGGAAAATGCCTTTCTACTGAGATCCCATAAGTCTAAATCAGAATAGGTTTTGGGTCAATCATTAAAGTTTCTCGTAAATCATTATTTGAAAAAAGAAAAAAACAGCATCAAAAATCTCATTAGTACGATTCCGTTGAAAAGATTTTTAAATATTTTTATGCTGTTTTGTCAACTGAGGGGACTTTTTTCAAAAAGTTCTTTAAGAAATTATTTTTATTCATAAAAAAACTCCATTTTGGGAGGTATTTTCAAATCAGTCCAGCTCACTTAAATCTTAATATTTTTCCAAAATATTTTCGTGGACGTCTTAAAATATAATACATTTTGTAATCCCGCGGAAAAACGCAACTTTTTTGGTGATGCAGTTAAATGTTCATATGTATTTACATATTTACGAGTGAAAGCACATACCGAATGTGGTTCCAAAAATAATGCCTTATAGGTACTATGTAATTTCATTTTCTTAATGAAAAATTTGTAAATATCTGCATGGAAAGGCAATCGCACAATAATGGAAAATCTGTAACTCGTGAAAACTGCGCTGCTAAAATCAGCATTTTGTAATGCTTTGTAGATAGAACCGTTCTTGCTATTTCATGCCTGTATAAGAGCGAATTAAAGACATCATGTTTTTGGAACTAGTACTTCTAACTTGAAAAAGAACCGTGATATAAGTACATTTTGGAAGCAACCTAGTCCAACTCGCACTAACATTCCTTATATGTATGTTTAAATGTATCTATGTATGATTTAAGTAAATGCATAAGTGCATATTTACCTACGCACAAACTAAATAAAAAAAAATCTGTGGATAAACTGCCGTTGAGCGAAGGCGCGCACGTAATTCTTTGGCGTGACTACAGCCATCAGTACCTCCTTACATACATACGCACATATACGAGTTGGTCTTAAAGCTATTCAACTGAAAACCATTCGACGACAGCAAGTTCATATTCACGGAGAACTGTGTAATTTCATAATTTAGTCACGTAGATTTACTTAACTTTACTTCACTTCTGTGTACTTTTGTGTTTTTCTTTGTCGTGCACTCATCGAAAGCAACAAAGTCATTAGTCATAAAAAAAACTTAGAACGATTGGTCGTATAACGTTGGTGGCACTACCTTTTTGGTGGTTGAAAGAAGAAATTTAGTGGTTTACTTATTTTCCCAAATAGTTTGAGGAAAGAGGCAGAAGAAAAGGCAACAAATTCAGTAAAGTAAGACGTTCAATCCCTAAGTGGAGGAAGAAATGAAAAATAAACAACACGTACGTGTAGGTAAGTACTGTTATGAAAGTATGAAAGGATTGTACTAAAAAGTTTAGCAGTAGAAATTTTGAGAGGCTTCTGATAATATGCGGTCACTGAAATAATCGTGAGAAACTTACCCTTCAGCGATGGTTTCTATTTAAATTAAAGGTCTAGTAAATAACTTATTGAGAGAAGTGATTGAAAAGTAATCATTTCCATAAATAAACTCTATGAACTTTCAACAACTATTGCGTGTAATTTCTCTTTAGATATTGATTAATGTTTATGTTAAAAATTATTAGTTTGATTAAGCTTTATATTAGTTTAACGAAAATAAAAATATACATAGATACATATCGACGGCTGAGTCATTAGTCATTAGTCATAAAAAATAAGATCGACCAGCAATGACTGGGAGGTATCGGGAGGTTGCAGGTAAACAAAACTATTATTGCCTTCAATTTCGGAAGGTCTACCTAGGTTTTTGTGCTTATTGGCCAGACCGTACTGAAGACCACTTGTTGGACTGCTGACTGTGATAGGCGTACATGATAACTGCATTTGCTCATCCTGCCTCGAAGAGGATAAGATGGTGGTACATGAAAACTTTTGCCGCGATGTATTGGGGGATGAACTCCTGAAGGTTTATTCGTTAATCATGCAGATTTTAAACTAAGTTAAAAGGGTCATGAAAACAGTACAGTGGACAGCCTGTAGTCTGATTGCAGTTTTCTGCACGCGTTTTGTGCTTGGTTCCGGCAAAGAAAAAAAAAGAATTTGGCCTCAAATTGCGGAAAATTAAGATTTTATCAGTCTTATGCCCAGTTTCCTGGAAAAAGTAAGGAATATTCTGGTTTGGTAATTTTTCTTTGTAAACCGTGATTATACTGTTTAATAACAAGTAATTTTTAAACAAAAACCAAACCGACTTCAATTCTCATATAAAAATTTAAGATTATCGTTAATTTCTTCACGATCAAATGATCGGATTTAACCCAAATTAGTATAGGAGTACCTGTGAGGTAACACCTTTCTTTAAAAAAAAGGATTATTGAAATCGATAAAGTTATGTATAACAATAAAAACAAATANCTACATGAAAACTTTTGCCGCGATGTATTGGGGGATGAACTCCTGAAGGTTTATTCGTTAATCATGCAGATTTTAAACTAAGTTAAAAGGGTCATGAAAACAGTACAGTGGACAGCCTGTAGTCTGATTGCAGTTTTCTGCACGCGTTTTGTGCTTGGTTCCGGCAAAGAAAAAAAAAGAATTTGGCCTCAAATTGCGGAAAATTAAGATTTTATCAGTCTTATGCCCAGTTTCCTGGAAAAAGTAAGGAATATTCTGGTTTGGTAATTTTTCTTTGTAAACCGTGATTATACTGTTTAATAACAAGTAATTTTTAAACAAAAACCAAACCGACTTCAATTCTCATATAAAAATTTAAGATTATCGTT
>NW_016185088.1:0-5010 GCF_001687245.7 Rhagoletis zephyria | reverse complement strand
TTGAATGACTTAATTTTCATTTTACTTCTTAAAATCTGTGAAAAATGTTCGACAATAGCTAAGTAATTAAATTTAAAGCTTACACCAGGGATGTACTCTGGTGGAACAATAACCTATTTAAACGTAGATCCAATATTCTGAAATTGTTCAACCGGCTAAAACTAACCGGCTCTGTATAAAAATAAGGTAAGGAAATCAAAGAGATTAATCCTTAGGACCTTCTGTGGTAGCATAGAAGATTCAACGGAGGTTATGGCAAAAGCCCACTGTATTTCATCCGTAAGCCTACGCACGAGTAATGAGAGCTTTACTAGCAGCGAAGAAGAGAAAATCTCTCTTCACAAGATCTATCTCTTATTCCGAGGCAGAATCAACCGAATAAAGTAGTAAACTAAAGAGATAAAACTGGATAGTGGTTAAGTAAATATGCTCTGAGCCCCAACTCATTTGTGCGTTGAATACCTTTAAACCAAGGAATGAAACCGAAACCCAAACCGAAACCGTAACCGTTTAAAACCGTTTCGTTTTTTAAAACCGAAACCGAAACCGTAACCGTTATCTTGACATGAAAAGGAACGATACCGAAACCATTTCAATCACAGGTTTCAATCGGTTTCCAGAAATTTACAAAAATAATATATATAAATTAATTTGAAATATGATTTATTTAACCAAAATCAGCAACATTTTGCTAAAATTCTTGTTAAGTAGTAAATAAGTATGACAAGGTAACTTTTCGCAAAAACTCCTGATGACTTTGTTGTTGTGAATCGATAATCGATTAATTATATTTAAGTAGTTTCTTTCCCGTACGCAATGCGAGATCCCGCGTGTGCCCAAAATAGCCCAGAAATCATTGCTGTACTCAACAAATAATAGAGAGCGAAAATTCGAGCGTATTCGATCGTAAGTGTATTCCTGCCCGAAACAGCCCGGAATTTTTCTCCGAGTAAAAATGGATAAAGTGTCAAAATGCATATCAGCTGTATTGTGTTTACATGTTGCCTGCATTTACTTGGTGCTTTTAAGGAAAAGTGAATGGCCTGTTGATGTATTCTCAATCTATGTACTTAAAATCAAATTTGTGAAACCAAAATTCAATTTCCAAGTGTTTGCATTTAACACCATGTTCTGACCGACAACCAAAACATTTTTCCTTCATTTTCTTTTCATTTACAACCTTTAACTTTCATTCTTATTTTGCTTTGGCCAGGCAATTAACAATAAATCCGAAATGGCGTATTAAAGAGGATAAAATATGACTTCCACTTCGATAAATAATCGAAAAAAACTAGTGAAGACACCGATTGGAATGAGTGGAAAGTGAGTTTTCAAGTAGTTTTCAGCGAAAACTGGTTTTCGTTTAACAGATTTTATATGGACGAAAACACAAGTTTCAGGTCGAAAACCAGTTTTAGCAACGAAAACATGTTTCCGATGTCGGTCAGAACATGGTATAAGTGACAAAAACAAGAACAACGTGAATCAGCTGTTTCTCGACTTGTGGGCACGAAATGTGGGTTTTTGCGTTTCCGTACTTCTGAACTTTGATCCATTTTTGAAAGAAAATGTTTCTCTTATTCTCTAATTACCAAATCCGGTCCGGATTGTTAGGGAAAAGACCTAGTGTTGATATTATCAGTGAACTGTAATTTTCGATTTTCTTTCCTCAACGTTTAAGATATTGTGATTTAAATAATATCAACAAAATTTCTGTGAAAAACCGAAACCGGAACGAAACCGAAACCAAAACCGAAATAAATTTTGAAGAACGAAACCAAAACCGAAACCGAAACACTTGGCAAAACCGAAACCCAAACCGGAACGTTATTTTGAATCGGTTTCATTCCTTGCTTTAAACGGCTGAAGTAGTGGTTGCAAACTATCGATGCTTAAAAGTTAAGTTGTATTTTAAATTCATTTAAAATCAATAATTCAATTTACGTCGAAAATATTTATATATATTTATTTCAGTTTTTAAATCCTTTATCTTTTTCTGTAAATACATATCGTTACCTTAATATAGAGAGGCCCTTACTCATATAGTCGCTAAAATACAAAAAAGCCGTAACTGACTAAAATTTGTTATTGCTTAAAATGATGTGGGGACTTATAATTCGATGAAATGCATCATAATCAATCAAAAGGGAATTTTGAATTTACCGGGTTACGCTTATGGTCGAGTGTGATAAATCGCGGCGCCCATAGCCCAGATAGCTTTCCATACCGAAATATTTTACTATCCGATCGTACAATATCATTCCAGGAATTTTGTCTACGATTTCTGGCGAGACGATCTGTTTTGGGTAAACTGAACATTTTCGTTGGCTGTGCTGGTGCGACTCCAACGGAACTCAATAAAACATTCTTGAAATTGATGGTGCAGAGTTTCTATAGTATTCATGTTCGTATTTAGATGGGCACTTTGCATTACCAGTAAAAATGCAGTAACCAGTAAATTTGTACTTATTTTACATTACCAGTAAACTTTTACTGATTACTGAAAAAATGGGACAAGTTATTGCGGCAATAACAGCATTCCAAGCGTCAAGTTGCATTAGGAATTATTTTCAAATCTTTTGGGTACAACTTTTTGCAATTTTTGACTTACTTCGGCTAAATATTGAAAGCTCGTGAGCTCTAAATGACGCATTATTAGCCTTAAGGACAATAGTAGGGACAAAGTAAGCAAAGTACATAGTATCTTCGCCCTGAACAAAAGCGATCGTCCCAAGTGCTAAATACCTATAGTACTCCAAGTACTTAAGTTCATCATTGAGAATGGTGGGAATTTTCGGACGGTCACACAATTCGGCTAAATTTATTTTGTGTTGCAGCAATTTTGTTTTTCGAGTATATTCTTTGTTGTAATATACTTTGGTAAATTTTTTTTTTTGAATGTAACCAAATGTTCGTTATGTATATTCGGCATCACTATTTTATTTGAATATTTAAATAAAATATGATTTAATGAAGGAAAAACGTGATCTATCAATTTTATTCAACTTCTTTGTCTTGTGCAAAAAGAGCACATCTCTGTCTGACTTTTTTAACCGTTCTGTGCACTGCTATCATTCAGTAATCAGCAGTGTTGCCACGGACACATTTTTTTACCGTTTACTAATAAAAAGATTTTACCTACCTGAATGGAAGCCATTTCACACCGAATAATAAGTTTATTATTGTAGCCACCCGCATTACGCATAATCGCGTTGTAATTGGACACTTCTAGCCAGTGTTGCGATGTTTTGAATTTGGAAAAGCACTGAAACCCAAGAAAATCGCGTTTTTTTTCTCGAAAAAAGCACAAAATTTTTATTGGAGTATTTAATGGACTTTCTATGCATAACATTTTTTTTTGTAGAATTGCTGATTTAAATTAATTAAAATCAATGTTGCTCGGTGGTCGCATTTTTTCTGTTTTCTATAAATTCAAATATTTTCGTCCAAGCTACGATAATATTCTTGTTCTTAGTACGTTGCTCGCACGCACCGCAAATCGTGCTGGTGGCGTAAAACGACGGTCTATGGAGTCTTCTGACTACTTTCGTTGCAAAACTCATAACTTTTGAAATAATGAAGCTATTTTAAGAATTTAAAATGCATCTGAAAGTTAAACATTTAAACACAGTATGCTAAAATAACGGGGTGCTTTAAAGTATATTGTCAAAGTTGAGATATTGTTGAAAATTGCAAAAACCAAAATTTTTCAGTAAATAAAAAAAGTAAATAAACAAAAGCAAAATTAATGAAAGTTAGTTAATAACGTTGTATTCAAATATAAAGTAAGATAAGTTAACAATTTTGGTAAAGAGGCGTGCCGCTGCCCTCTTATGAAAACAAGTTTCATCTACCAAACTCGGTAGACGAATTGCTTTCGGTAAAGGTTTAAAGTGCATCTGAAATAAAAACATCTAAGCTTCAAAATAAATATGATAACTGGGTGCCACAATAACATGGTTCTTTAAAATTCATTAAAAAAATTGCATATTTGATGTTTCTGTAAAAAAATTTTACATACTTAAATGAAAAGAATTTTTTACTTGCAATAAAAAATAAACTTGTATTTAAATAAATAAATAATAAGTATAATTACTTATTACTTATAATTACTACATAATTTCTTTGTTGATATGATAAAAAAGGACTTGGTAAGTTAGTTTTTCTCAACATATTCGTCTACACTAACAAGGAAAACATTTCTAAGCTATAAGTATTTGTAAGATCTTTTTGTGATCTTTCAATCCTCGTGGATGATATGACAGGAGCAGAAGGGACTGCTAACATGTTGAAAAGGTCTTCGTTTTGTCTAAATCTTTTGTAGTCTTTGATTTTAGATTCTTAAGCTTCTTCAGACAATTCCCCTATTGGTAAGCACTGATATTATATTCATTCTTTTCCATCTACCAATATTTTATGTACAGTGGGAGTAAGTTTTTTCTCAAGATACTTCTGAAGCCGCAGCTCGGCAGTTTTAGTAGCATATTTACCAAACCATTTCATGGCAATATCTGTATCAACTTCAGTTATTTGGGCAGTGACTTCATCGTTTTCAAAAAAAAAAACCTTCATGAAGAGTTTCCATCATTTGTATTTCCGTACGCAAGTAGTGGTTGCGTATACGCCAGCTTCAAAACAATCACTAATCATCAAATGCTTCCCTAACTGTTACAAATTTTGCGAATAAAAAAAGCTAAACATTGAAATGAANCAATTTTCAACTTTGAGCGGCTCTATCTCTTAAACAACTAATTTGTGTTTAATGATAATTTCCGAAATTCCGGAAATTTGCTTTATCGAGCGCTTTCATAAAATTTGTGAGTTTTGCGGCAGAGGCGCCATAGTGAAACATTAGGATGAAGTCTCTAAGATGAGCAGAACCCGAGATATAACGATTTGAAAAAAATCGAATTTTCACAGATCATATCTTCGAAGAAGAAAATCCTCGAATACGTGTTAGCTTATTTCATGTTTTAGAACCCATAAAAAATTATTTAACCAAATCGGAGA
>NW_016185087.1:0-5011 GCF_001687245.7 Rhagoletis zephyria | reverse complement strand
ACCTGCATTCACTAATTTCATCAGAAATACAACACCTAACAAACAAACATCAGCGCCATCAGCAAAACGGCAAGCTAATTTCATCAGCAATAGAACACCTAACATACAAACAAGAAGGAATGCGGCGATCGGTGGGAACCGCGCCGTCAGCAAAACAACAGCNAACTGAATCTACACTGGGAAAAAAATGAAAATTTTTTATTTGATCACCGTTTAAAAATGTTCGAATTCAAATCAAGTGAAAAGTAATAAAAAAATGGATTATACACTACGTATAATGGAAATATTCAATTCAAATACGCCCGTATTAAAATGAANATCAGACCCTTAGCATAACTGAATCTACACTGGGAAAAAAATGAAAATTTTTTATTTGATCACCGTTTAAAAATGTTCGTATTCAAATCAAGTGAAAAGTAATAAAAAAATGGATTATACACTACGTATAATGGAAATATTCAATTCAAATACGCCCGTATTAAAATGAAGCATATTTCACTGCACGGATGGCGTTTTGACCGTCTCGGATGCTTTCTTCATATGTAATTAATAGGGCAACCCAAAATATGTTCAGGCATGTCTTTTGTCAGGCATGTTAGCAACACGCTAATAAAATGCTTAAACGTTTTTCCAAAAAATATAAGGTTTGAGTTATATTTCTTAGAACTAATAATAAAAATTTCTGAAATAATAACAATACAGTAATACTGTGCCGAAAATTAAATAAATATCGTGTTTATATAGAGTTTTTTAATGTGCGATAAAGATAATACTAGGTTTGTACAGTAACCAATATTCAGTAATAATTTGTACTGGAACCTGCAAATTTTTACTGGAAAAGTGTATATTAACCCAAAAAATTTGCATGATAGCACTGAATCGAGAGCGTAACAACACGGGAGAGCTGCAAATTCCTGCTAGTGAAATTTCTACTAGCAGAAATTAGCTAGCAGAAGAAGAAGAATAAGTGTCAAAAGCCGCCATTCGTTGAATTGTTTTAGCACAAACAAAAGTAAAATGAGTGGAAATCGAAATATTAATGATGTACTGGATTGTGTAAGTGCGTGTGTGTAAAGCAGAGCGTTTAAAAATAATATATAAATAGTAAAATGTTTACAGCAGAATGTCAAAACAGTGCAACAGCTGTTCACTTGCAAGCTTTTGNAAAGTAAAATGAGTGGAAATCGAAATATTAATGATGTACTGGATTGTGTAAGTGCGTGTGTGTAAAGCAGAGCGTTTAAAAATGATATATAAATAGTAAAATGTTTACAGCAGAATGTCAAAACAGTGCAACAGCTGTTCACTTGCAAGCTTTTGCTAGTTTTGTGTTCATTAACTTTTTCTGCTAGCCTTTCTTGACATGTTGTATTTCTCAAGTAGGTTTTAATTCTTTTCAGGCATGAAAATCTTCGTTCAGGTGTGGTTATTGAAACAGGCAAAAGTGCCAATATACGTAAGATCTTAAAAACAATCCTCAAAGACGTTGTATTAGCTACTTGTAATGCTTCCAGAGCATTTCGAAAATGTTCGTGTGAAACTCGTTTTTTCCACATTTTTACCTCCAGCAGAAAGTTTTGTTTCGAGCAGCCGATTACTTTTTTATAGAAAGCAANCGTAAGATCTTAAAAAAAATCCCAAAAGACGTTGTATTAGCTACTTGTAATGCTTCGAGAGCATTTCGAAAATGTTCGCGCGAAACTCGTTTTTTCCACATTTTTACCTCCAGAAAGAAAGTTTTGTTTCGAGCAGCCGATTACTTTTTTATAGAAAGCAAACAATTCTCCAGTTTTTTTTTTCGTTAAAATCATACTTTGGAAACAAAACACTAAAATTATTTAAAACTGATTTATGGTTTAAGAACCGGCTTTTCAAATGAGCAATATATGTATCAAGGAAGGGAATGTAAAAAGCAATGCGATAGTATGCCTCGGCGTCTCCGGTTTTCACCTTAAAGTGATGCTTGTGTGAGCAAATCCAATTTTTGGCAACCAATGTCAGTTACGCGGTTTTGCAGAATGACGATACGCGGGTTTGTACTTTAAACGACGATATGTATGTGACGGGCAAAACTGTAGCATGGTGTAACACGTTTTACTTCAACCATCGCTATCTTTCCAAGTTCTAACGACTTTCATACTTTTGTTGTATATTCTTCTTAGTAGGTGCATCCCTACTCCCTCTCTCATAAAGATTTGAAGTCAATGCAACAACAATAAAAAAAAACAGCACACAAAAATGTAAATTAAGGCAGATGTTACAGTTTTAACTCATATATTTTTAAGAACTTTTTAACAATTTTCACGAAAAAAAAGAACTACTAACACAATGTTCAGTACCCTTTTGCTTGTTTCAGTTCCTGGATGCGATTTGGCATACCTTTATTTGTATGTCTTTAAAAATTCTGGAGGTATATCCTTAGTTTGCTTTGACAGCTCATGTACTCGATTTTACGGACTTTGATACTTATTAAGCTGTGCTTTTAGTTGATTTCACAAATTCTCGATGAGATTCATGTCCGCGGATTGTGGAGGTCATTTCCAATTAGCAAATTTTTGCTTTCGTATCCTGGCTTTGGGAACATGTGCAGTGTGTTTCGAATGATTTTTCAGCAGAAACTCTCATTTTTTCCACTACATCTTGCAAATTTTGTTGAAATATGAACAGATATTGTTCCTTACGCATAATGCGTACTAGCGGACAAACAAAATTTTTTAAATACAACCCCAAACTATTATTGACCGACCACTGTGATTCACAGTTTGCTTTACATGATGCGCATGGGCTTAATTTCGGTCTTTGATCCAATACCATGCCCGGCCATCTGATTGAAAGCGATTAATTTAGTCTTGTCAGACCAAATAACCTTCAATTAAAACTTAAAGATATGTTTTTTATTGCATTCTGAACGGCCTAACATATCCCAATAGGCAACGGTTCGGTTTTCGTGCGATGCAGCAAAATGCTGCCGCACTCGCACATGTATTTTGATCAAATTTGCTTTTATCTTCTTTATGATGCCTTTGCGCTCAATTTGACAATTCTTCGCCTCGCTATCTATTGATTTGCGTTAAAGTTTAATACCTTAAGCGCTTCTGTAATAGTGGCTGCATCGCTACTTGCACACAAGATATCGTACCGTAATTTCCTTTGTCCTTGGGAAGACTTTAGGCTATATTTTTTCTCAGTCTTAACATTTTCAAGTAGCAAATTCCACAATTTTTTGCCACTTTTCGTGCGGTCCCGCCTTTCCGCAGTAGATCTATTATTTACATTTATGGTTCCCAATTAACTACATATATTATTTACTGGTGATCACTTCTTCAATAAATTAGAATAGAGAAAAAAGTCATCTGACTTCCAACTAAGTAAGAGATAACTGTCAAATGCAAAACTGGGAGTGAGTGCAAAACTGTAACATCTACCTTAATTTACATTTTTGTCTGCTGTTTTTTTATTGTTGTTGTATTGACTTCAAATCGTTATGAGAGAGGGAGTAGGGATGTACCAACAAGAATATACAACAAAAGGATGAAGTCGTTAGAACTTGGAAATATAGCAGTGGCTGAAATAAAAAGTGTTACACCATGTTACAGTTTTGCTCGTCACTGTATGTATGTATTCCCTGCAAACCAAAGTTCCCAAAATCTTAAGGAAATCGTTAGGAGTATTTCATTTCTGTAACGATTTTTTTACGAATTTTCAAAGAAAAAAATTCTGAAAGATATTCTTAACATAGCACCATTATTTTCGTTGCTTCACGGATTTTCCTCCGAAATTTCGTAAAAGAATAGAAGTGTGTGTAATTTATTTCATTTTAGAAAATTCGGCAAAAAATCGAATTAAATCTTAACGAATTCTTTAAAATTTCTTTACAATGCAGAATACTCTGAAAAAATGCTTTGCAGGGTTGCTGCGCTCCTATTACAATACGAAAAAACTTGTTTGTAGAAAAAACTTTTACCGAAATGAGTTTGAATGATTTGAATGTTATCCATTCATTCATTCACATTCTTCCATTTGAAGGTAGAAAATTTGAAACAAAATGTATATTCATAATTTACAAAGGTCCAAACGCTGAGTGTTTGGTATGTGAAGTAAAATATTCAAATCTACTGACCTCTGTTCGGCTAGAAGTTTGAATGAATTCATGCAGTCCTATAATATACATACATATTTACAACTGAACTAGGACTTTTGTACGTATATTCGAATTTGCAATTTCGCTAACTCATAGTAATAAAACATATATTATTTCACCGAACTACTTACACCTTAATTTGCACTTTCTTGACCTAATTTTTAACTGCAATTTGATTGCGAAATAACATTTCCGGCACATAATATGCAATATCAATAATTAGCTTATTATAAATATATGTAAACAAGTACATTGTAAAGCAGTCTGAAGAAGAGATTCAATAAACGAAGCAGAAGCTTCAAAACGGTAACTTTCCCCTTGTCTTCTTACAAAGCAAGGCTGTTAATTGGCGCAGTCGGTAGGATACCGCAACGTCCTACCCAACGTAAATCGTAAAAACGTAGTATGGTAATTTTTTTAAATTTTTGTGCGGTAACAAAAGAAATACGCCAGCGAGTAAGTGGTGTTCTCAACTTTTTTCCAACCATAAAGGTGTGGTTACGAGAAATACGCCAACGATTAAGTGGTATTCTCAACTTTTTACCAACGAAGGTGTGGTTACGAGAAATACGCCGCGAGTAAGTGGTGTTCCCAACATTTCACCAACGAAGAAGGTGTGGTTACGAGAAATACGCCGCGAGTAAGTGGTATTCCCAACTTTTTACCAACGAATAAGGTGTGGTTACGAAAATAGAAATACGACAGAAACTCACCAAAGAATAAACCAACCAGGAGGTGGTTTTCACGACTTTTTATTCGTNTTTTATTACTACCTAGATAGATACACGTATATCTATTTTTTTGTTGTTATATAATAAAAGTGAGCAGTGCAAAATAAAATTTTTTCTCAACCAATTATCGCAAGTTCAT
>NW_016185085.1:0-5012 GCF_001687245.7 Rhagoletis zephyria | reverse complement strand
TAAGAAGA
Organism: Rhagoletis zephyria; assembly: GCF_001687245.7. Taxonomy (NCBI): domain Eukaryota; kingdom Metazoa; phylum Arthropoda; class Insecta; order Diptera; family Tephritidae; genus Rhagoletis; species Rhagoletis zephyria. The sequence continues at coordinate 5,004 of NW_016185085.1, read as the reverse complement.
AGAAGTGAAACTACCTTCTAAAAATTATTGTATCATGGTTGGAATACTGGCATGATTCGATTTGCTTTTGATTTCTAGAACTGTGTCAGGAGCATTTTCTCTTAAAGTTAGGTTATTGACATTGTGTTTGTGAAAAAATAACTGGAGAGCTTGCCGATTAATAGGCAATTTTTTCCCCTCAAGCTAAGCTTTCGGTGGTCCAATTAAAAATAATAATTAAGCTCGAGTTGTCATATCGCAAATACAAATATTGGATTCAGCCGATTTGTACACAAGGGATATCGAGCCCTAACCGCCAAATAAAGTAAGCGACATTTATTTCAAAAATTTCTTTTTGATGCAGAAATATTCCTAGAGCATCTAGATGCATTTCTGCATCAAAAAGAAAATTTTGAAAAAATTGTCGCTTACGTTATTTTGGCGGTTAGAGCTCGGTATTATTAATATTCAAGGTTCATAGAATACAAGGTTACGTCATCAGCCATGGCCGCCATCTTGATGACGTTGATGGCTCAATTTTTGGAGTTGCCAGATTTCTAAAAAATTATCTTATAAAAATACACTATTTTAGTCACAAATACATCACGTTTTATTTCAAATATGTGTAACCCTGCTATTTACCGTTTGACAATTTGCGTTGAAGTTTGAGCATTTTTCTGCATCTTTGAGTTTATTTAAACTATTAAAAAATTTAGGTGCGCCCTTTTTTTGATTGCAAAAATTACGCTGAAAAGGGTAATTTTAGGTTTTACCGTATTTCTAAAGATGAATTGCAATTTCGGTAGCGAAATTTTGCCAATGTTATGAATGCTTTTTATTTAAAAATGCGCGAGTGCGTTCTGCTCACTTACAAGAATAAAAAAAAATTTCAATAAGCATTTGAGTTACATTTCATTTGCNTTTATGTTGTTATAATAAGCTTTGCCTTGATTTTATATCAAAAATGCCCAATTGATTAGGATTCATAAAATATGCTAAACGGCGGGTTTATACTTCTGAAAATTCGCTTCAGATAATATGCTCTTTAAAATACATTTATCCATGTTTTATGTACAGAATGTAATAAATAAATACACTTTTTAAAGTTTCATAAATTGCATTTTATTTACATAAAATTACTTAAAAAAAAGGGAGGTTATCAATTCGTCGGAATATTTTTTTTTTCTTTTTTTATGTATGCTACTGCGGTACTTTGGACCACGTGAAGCGATTTCAATAATTCTTTTTTTCGGAAATATGTTACCTCAAAGGTCGTCCCGTAATTTGGTTTAGATCCGATCATTGCATCATGAAAAAAATAACGGTACTCCTAAATTTGTATATGAGAATTGAAGTTGGTTGTGTTTTTTGCTTAAAAATTACTTGTTCAATAAAAAGTTCTACAAACACAAGATGCGCTCAACTTTCAAAAGTAATAAAAAATTTTAAAAAATTGTTTTAGTGTTTATTTTCCTCGATTTATGGTTTTTGTAGTGGAATTCTGATAAAGTTTCGTCGCCAAAATTCTCTAAATGAAAAGCAGTGGGCCTAAAAGTATACTGAATGAAAAAGTAATATCGGTAATGCGTAATCAGCCAAATCTGGCAGTGAGAGGGATATGTAACTAGTTTTTGCGTGTTATTAGGCGTACCTGCTGCTCTTTTGGAGATTTTTGACGATCAAAATTAGCGATAGCAAATGCTAGAATCCTGCTCCTGATTTTCGATGGAGAAGGTGATTTTTCATGATTGCCCAATTTTTTAATATTTGGAATACCGAAAAAAATCAACTGAACTTGTATTTCTATTATGTAGCTCATTTTGGTGCAACGAAATCGAAGTTGGCAATATAAATCTTCGAGTATATCAGTGGTAAAATCTTTTAGGCTGTGAAGTGTAAAAAAGAACAGTAAGTGGGTGTAGATTGCATATTTTTAGGACAATGTTGTTGAACCCCAAAACCAACCCCTTGTGTGCGCGTATGACTGCTATGTTGTCGTCAATTATGATGGCTTAAATTTACTTGAATATCATCATTGCACAGTGTTCTACTTGTCAAGCTCTTTTATTTGATATCCGATCGAGAGGATTGTTTAAAAATTATGTCATCCGCCATTTTGTGGCCATTTGGGATTTACAATAATATTGAATATGAGTAATTGTATTGTCATCAGAATACAAGGTGTGTACCAAATTTCAGATCAACAGAAAATTTCAATTACTAGATTGGACCCAAACGGGACAAGGGATTAAAAAAAGGTAATTCAGAAATATAATTAACCTGAGCCTGCATAATACTTAAATGGCATGTAATCGGTGGAGTGCAATAATGCCCGCGAAAATAAGGCCCATGGGATTTATTTCCTAAAAATAAGCCCGTATGTGTATGAAAATTAAATAATTCAATGTTTTAACAAAAAAAGGAACATGAAAAAGTAAAAAGTTAAGCAATAACTTTGGTCGATTGTCGAACAATTTGACGGAAAATTTAACACAAAATGCTTTTATTACCATTTAGATTAGTACGCTTTCTGTGCTCTGCGAAGCAATCAGTGCAAAGTTTAAAATGATTGGCCGGGCTTCTCCTCCGATTGGCGGTGTGTGCCTTGATGTCACACAAACCACTCGACCACAGCTGATTTATGTTATTCTGCCCTTTACTCATTTTTGTTGTTTGTGAAATTTTCAGTCACACTCTCAGTTAAAACAGCCCGTGTGTCATCAGCATCACCACACTATTTCTGCGGCGTTGGTACACAAACAACCCTCCAGTACTGCTGGAGTCAATCGCTACTTTTTAGCCAATAGTGCTCCGAGTCCTAGGTAAGTAGCTGCTGTATTAACCCATGGTAGTGCAGAGTCGAACCAGTCGGACGGAGTTTACCAGGTAGCTACCGATTCATCAGTCCTGTATTCGCTCCCCCGTACTGCAAGGAACCCCAACTCCTCATCGTACATTCATATAGAGCATTTAATATATATAAGTATATAGGTATAGTTTTTATCGCCTTTTATTGATGAGCGCTATTCCCCGTTCGAAATGGAAATAATGCCCGCGGGCTTTATTTCTTTGTTTTTAGGTAATAAAGCCCATGGGGGTTATTTCCGCGGGCGTTATTACACTCCACTCTTGTAATCAATGCACTCTTACAGTTTCGAGTGTTTTCATTGAACCCTGAAAATTATATTGGCCTCAAGAGGAAAAAAACTAATTTTCTTACTCTAATATCTAAACAAAAACATCAGCGTTGTCTAGCTGTCAAAAAATTCTCATGCCCATACACATTGTATGAAACATACCGTTTGTTTAGGTATGGCACTTCGGCGTTAACGCTAGGCGTTAGAAAATACTCCCCCAACGCTTTTGTTTAGGTACAGCAGTTAGGTGTTATTTCTATGGGAAAACTAAAGCCTCAGCGCGCGACCTCTTAGAATTGTCCTAGAGAGGGGAGATTCATGGAGGGCCATTACCAGGGAACGGATTTTTAGGACCTAAAAACCTATAAAAAAGGTAAAATAAAATAACGAAATAGGCTAGAAAAGGCACTAGAAAAAGCAAAAAAAAAGGCAAAAGAAGGCACTAAAAAAAAAAACTGAAAAATAACACTGGTTTACAGGAAAAATGTTCAACGGGCGCCACTACATATCCACTTCCTATATAGAATTGCTCGCTGATTCCAAAAATCGAGTTTTTTATTCCATAGATAAGTTTTCGAGATATTTTCAGGTGTACATAGCGTATGAGTAATGTGTAGGGGAAAGGGAACACCACCTTGTGGAGTGGTTCTATTGGCTCTGCACTGAATGCAGACGCTCCCCCACCCCGCCGCGACTGTTCTGTCACGAAGTAAGCTTATTAGGTTGGTTTCAACCCATAGATTATGAATATACTTGACTATTGCCTCTGGAGTGACATTGTTAAAGGCTCCTTTGATATCGAGGGCCCTTACTGCATAATCTTCATGCGTGAAGGCTTCCTCTGAGCACTTTAGCAATGTGTGCAGGGCGGTATTCACCGACCTTTTCTTGCAATAAGCATACTGAGCTCTTGAAAGACAGTCACCAGGAATCGCACTTCTTATTAACAGGTCTATCAGTCTCTCTAGCGTTTTTAGCAAAAGCGGGGGAAACATGAGAGCCCTTTTCCGGCCTTCGGGAGGAACGCAAAACTGACTATCTTCCATACCTTGGGGATGTCCCCGGTCCTCACGCAGTTCGCATAAATAGGATCAAACCAATTGCACGACACCTTCAGAGCTGCAAAGCTTCGCAGGTATGATGCCATCGGTCCCCGGTTTATCCATCGATTTTCTTCATCATCAACTTGATTTTTTCGTAATAGAACAGGCTTTAGCACTGCCTTGAATGTACTTAACGCGCGCTAGACGTGAGTTGATACAAATGGCGCCAAATTTAAATATGGAACCTTTGAAACTTTTATATTATCAGGAATAAAGGCTTTTTTCTCGCTATAATTACTTTTTTAAAAGTGCAATAAGCAAAAAAGGAAAATATCTTAAAAAAGGCAACGTCAAATGTGTATATATGGCATCGAGGAAGCTAAATCGTGGACATTCGTAATCGAATATACTCTATCTATTTAGCAGAAAAAAGGCAATGTTTGTTAGTTCATTTATGATAGTCCCTTGACATGTTTTTTCACTATAAATGGAGGAGTTGCCCAGCCTTATTAATTTTCATTGGTGTACTTTTATTTTTGAATACGTAATTTACGAAGATGGATTCTTGTGTAACGCTGGGCTTTTGTAGTCCTTATACACATGTATGTTCGCGGAATCTTTCTTAATCTTACGGCCAGTTCGCCTTATATATGTAGCTACAATGGCTCTTGCGCGTTACTTTGTACAAATCCTTCTTAGAAACGTGTGCGAAAGTTGTAAGATTGAAAAACCTTGGCCAGTTTTTAGTACGTTTGAATTATTATTTTCACGACGCTCTGGAAAATTTCTTCCATAAAAAAAATATCGCCCACCAGATATGGAGCTTACTCAAATCTATTAGATAC
>NW_016185084.1:0-5012 GCF_001687245.7 Rhagoletis zephyria | reverse complement strand
AGAGAGAGAGAGTGTGGAAATGAGTGATTGTACTACATACTTCTGTAATAGAAACAACACCAGCGCTAATGGTCAAACGCAATGGCAAGAAGAACAAATGCGCGTTTCGAAGTGTGTGCATTTCAATGTAATGCGTGGCAGGTGGTTTGACACATTCACTATTAAAATGGGTATCAACAACTTTAGTGAATGGTATTACGTTTGTACAAATGTATGTATGTAAGTGTTGGCCTACTGATGGTCAGAGGTGAATTATGTATATGTATGTAGCTGTCATTACTTGTGTTAAATTACTTAGTTGTCATTAATAAAAGCACTAAGCTGATATGGTTTCAAATTTATTTTTACTGGATGTATTAAAATTCTTGGTAGATAAATATGTATGTATGTTAATTTCAAAACTTACATTCAATGCTTGCGTTTATTTAGGTTTTTTTTTTGTAAAATTAGTGTAGCGCTTGTTCGTCATCTCAGTAGCTGTTGTTAGTGCGTTTGTTGTTGTTTAAGTCACTTATTCTTTGTAACGTTATTAGACTGCTTTTTTTTTTTTGTACTAGTGCATATATATAAAAATCGCAAAATCGCAATAAACGTGCTCAACTTTCTGAGGTAAAACAGTTTCGAAAGTATCGAAAAAGTTCAAGAAACTATTAAAGAAATGGCACGCAAAATTTTGAATCAACCTCATAGACATGCATTTATACATATGTAGTATTTAGAGTAAACGAAAATTAAACGACGACAAGTATTTTCAATACAATTTTTTACTTAAACCATAACAAGAACTAAATAAAATATGTAGTTTGAAACGTCATTTACATACGAAATGTTTAAAAGAAAGGTAATTCAAACAAAAAGAAACAAGTAAGAGACGAAACGAAGAAATACGTTCAATGGGTATGTAATCGATTATGAAGACAATAACCATACACAGACACACATCAAGAAGTAGTAGTTAGAATGAAAATAATTTTATGTTTGTAAGTTTTGAAAAATTGAACAATTGCGCGCAATTTTTCCAGAAAACAAACACTGAAAAGGAAATCGAATTAATTACTTACCACATTCACACATTTACGTATTTACATTTTACAGTTTCATGAAATCTGGCAATCAAATTACTTTTAACTATAAAATATAACTAAAATACTTATTATACTAAACTTTACAAAGGCTTCAAGAATTGTGAAAATAAAAACTACTTTTTTTTATTTCCTAATTAAAGCACGGCATCTTAGTTTTTATATTTTAACAACACCCTCGGCACAAAAACAAAAAATGTACAAAGACGACTGTGTCAGCGGGGATTTCACTGCTTAACTTTTTGTGATATACATTTTTATGAAAATGAGGGGAAATTCGAAACTAGTGGCTAGTGGTGCAGTTTGATAAGTCAGTGACTTTTTGAATTTCCCGCATAGTAACTTTAAATGCAGCACTGTTTCTGTCGACTACTATCTCTTCATAGACTACTATCAAAGCCTGACACTCTATAGCATTCTGGTTGTATTGTATTGAAATCAGACAACACTATAAATTTTGACCAAAATGTATGCGTAAAAAACCACCAGCGAAATCAAGAAAAGATTTGATAACTACTATGGGGCTCGGTACTATTAATTTCAATGGTTAAAGGTGGTCTTCTGAAATCCATTATTATGGTACCAGCCTAAGCGACTCTGAACTTTTGCGTCACGCGAAAGAGGTCGCCACGCCAGAAATTGTCGTTAAAATCCATGAAATAATATTGGCTGATCGGAGGTTGAGGCTGTAGGCATTGCCGCTGAGCGCGTACATAATACTGTACATGAATTTTTGGGCATGGAAAAGCTGTCCGCGCGATGATGGCAACATGACGGCATTAGGGCTGTTCCGATACAAGTAAATACGAGTATGTACTCTATACCTACTTGGTATCGAAAGAAAAGTACTTGTAACGAATCTATTTGAGCAAGTGCCATATCTTTTTGGGCATATTTCTTCTATTTCATTTTTATGAAAAATAATTGCTTGAAGCAATGGATTTTTTTGTCTAAGTAATTGTATTACTTCTAGTGTTACTAGTAAACAAATATACATATCGATACCTCAACTGAAAATATTTGAGATAGGATATTTTTAATCGGCAGCTGAGACAGGGTGTTCTTGAAAAGTTTTCTGATATAGGGCGTGTTTCAATAAGCCGATCTTCCACTCAGGTGTCGCAAAAGGTGTATCCCAGATAAGGCCTGAAAATTCCTTTGGCTTTATTGCATATAAAAGGATGAAAAATTATCGACATAAGTAGGTATCGATACAGTCGGTTCACTCCTATAAGTAGTAACGAAATAGCGATTTGAGTAAACTCATTTGAGTAGGTATCAATACTTTGATTGTATAGGAACGTCTCTAGACGGGATGCACACGGTTTCATTCATATCGATTGCCGTGAAGAAGACAATACCATGACCGGCGAATGTTTATGTGGGCTGCTGGATGGATTCAGCTTTTTAGGAAGCAAAAACAATGCAAGGACGTTTAATAGACCGTGCCATCTTACAAGCAAACAAGGTAAGTTCACCGAACATCCCTGTTGCCAAACTTGCAAAAGTACGACTGTGGTAAGGGATGTGGGTGAGTGGATGAGGTCATCACTAAAACTGTCGCCTTTATAGTGGAACCTGAGGAAACCTATCATTAGGATGGGATTCAAAAATTTAATACACGCTCCAAAATATTTTCTATTCAAAAAATTACTGATTTATCAAAGAGAATTCGTAAGTAACATTTCATGGCGTAAGATCTCTATAATCGCATTGAGATCTTCCGATACTTTCATGTGAGCTTTTTAGCCACTACTTCTAAATATTTGCTAAAAGTGTACTATCGGTAAGGACTCTTGTTTGATCGTTTGGGAGATAATGATTTAAAAAATAGCTTAGTTCCAGGATTCTCATAAAAACTAACAAAGCTTAAACTGTGGAATTATAAACGAAAGTATGCAAGAGAAACGAGCTTCTACCACACCCCTGTCAAAATCTATAGAAAGATTCAAAAAAGTTCAGATCGCGTGCTTATTAAGTGACTTACTCTGTTCTAACATAAAAACTTCAAAGGTTAGCGTACTTCGTGATTTAAAGTCTTGTGAGTGCGAGTATATTGTACGCCCTACCAGCTAAATTTGAAAGAAATTTTTTTAAATTACCAATTGTGTTTCATCTGTGTTTCTCGCTTTAAACTTTAAACAGGAATATGAACAGGATTCAAACTTTATACTGATAATAATAATCAGAGCTGGTCACATACGTACCGCCCTTTTTAAGCTTTCTTTAGACTTGGGCAGCGTAAAAGCGCTTACGTCAACTCTAAATGGTAAATGCTGGCACTAATGGTATTTACTTCCTTGCCGGTTTTTACAGGTTTTTTTGTGATTGAATGGAATATTTCTAATATGAACATGTCGAGCTTTTTTAAGCTTTATATACTTTTCTGCCCAACAATGTTTCGCAAGGATCTTGATCAAAGCTTTAATTTAAGTTTTTGCAAGCTTCTTGTTTCGACCTTTTTAAGATCAAAGATAATAAAGCCAAACTTTCTTGAAGCTAGATGAATTTATGTAGCTAGGATACAAATATCAATAGACAGAGAGAGAGAGCAAGAATATTTAGAAGGGAAGGCTTTTGCGGCTTACACTGTTTAAAGGGGTTTTAAGGCGAGCAAATAAACTAACATTTATCCAAAAGATACTGCAAAGAATATTGAAAACTTCTAGAACCTAAATTTAGATTAATAACAAAATTTATGCAAACAGTTTGCGTTACTTAAAGTTTTGCGGAAAAAATTTCTACACCTGTATAAATGTAAGTAAGTTCAAAGTTCAACCTACTTATATGTACATGGAAATGCNTGACTAACAGAAGCCATAGAAAGCTTTAAAACTATTCTCCCGCGGGAAATGTTTTGTTCGTGACTGCTTCAGAAGCTTATTTGGCTAATTTGTAAAGTAGAGCTTGTGCACTTTCATATGAGCTTTACCGTCAAAGAAGAAATAAGATTTTACTTTTGTTTTACAATAAAAATTTATTAGACAAATAAGGCGAAAGCACATCTTGAAGTATGTGAAAGCTCTTTATAAATACTGAAATAGTTTTTCATACTAAAACCATTTCGCATATGTATGTATGAATGCATTAGACCATGCCACCTTACAGACAAAATAAAAAGTTCGCATTACACCACTGAGTCCAAAGTATTGTTGCAAGGCAATTTAATTTTATGTTTGTTTTTTTTCCGAACCTATGGGTCCCATTTTTTTAAATAATTCTACTGGCATAATCACAATATTTTCTTAACAAAAGTTTAATGATTTTTGGTGAGCTTTAATTTACTGGCATTAGGGTGGTAAGTTGGGGTGATAACAATACAAACGGTGTACTTGAGGTCAATGAACTTTGGAATAGAAAAATTGTCTTCTCAAAACAAAAATATTTATATATGCATGTATCATAATTTAAGATCCGACTATAATGTAGAAAAGCGACCTATGCGTGGGGGGAAAAAATCGAAATTGCTTTCAAATCAAAATACTTACTTCCTTATCAAAAGTATGCGATTTTTGGCGGGCTTTTATTTACTAACGCTAGGGTGGTACGTTAGTGTGGTAGGGACTGTGATCTGGTGTGTAAGTTGAGGTCACTGACCTTTATCCCGCGACCCCTATGTTCGGCACTAAAAATACTATAATTTTTTTTCGAAATTGTCTTACAAAAATACTTTGGACTCAAGGATGCACGGCGAGCTTTTTTTCTGGTACGGTCTAGTATGCCCGTACATATTTGTGTGTAGATATAAATCATATGTGCCTTGATCTATTCTCATTAATCACTCAATGCTTAAATTTTTTCATATAGCTGGCATCTAGATATCTAAGAAATAATTTGAAAAATATATATAAAAAACAGTAGGCAAATAATTTTTTCTCATAATTTTATTACTTTTTCTGCTTTTATTTTTTTGTTTGCTTTGTTTTTTTT
>NW_016185083.1:0-5013 GCF_001687245.7 Rhagoletis zephyria | reverse complement strand
TGTCGCAACCCTATTAATGCTTATTATATTTTCTATTTCGTAATACAAACGAAAGATAAATAAATAACTAACTATTCAAAAACTGAGATCTACCAATGTTTTTTTTAAATCTACCACACTTTTTTCCAATTTCTATCAAACATAATTCTTTTTAAGTCCGATCACTGATGAGCATGAATATTTATTTTTTTTTCTACCCGAGCGCACTTGTGCACAAGGGTATTATAACTTTGTTCACATAACGGCTGTTTGTAACAGGCAAAACCAATCGAGATAGATATAGACAAGTGTATACATAAATCATAAGAATGAAAAGAGAAGTCGATTAAGGCATGTCTGTATGTCCGTCCGTCCGTCTGTTCGTCTGAGCACGCGATAACTCGAGTAAAAATTTACTTTTGATCCAAGGACGGTATTGAAAATGGCAATCGGGCAATAACCATGCCTACCTCCCATATAACGGTACTTTTCAGAAATACAAAAAACTGCGATAAATCAGTAACCNCTGCGCCCACTTATGATTATGGTTTTAAATCGGACAATAACCACGCCCACATCCCATATAACGGTGATTTAGAGAAATGCGAAAACTTCGATAAATTAGTAAATGCCGAAGCTAATATATTCAAAATTGATGTTTGCAATAATTCCTTAGCACAAAATACCTACATATGTATGTGTATGATAAAATTTTGGAAAATGGGTATGGCACCGCCCACTTATGATCACACATATGTATCCCGGTAACCGTTCTACCAATTTGTACGACACATAGTATGGTTATTGTGTTTGCCAAGGTCGTAGCAAGGACTTTTAAAATGCACATAGTGGCATTGTGTTATATTTTAGGACTTCTACCAAAATAACTCGCAAAAATGTCCAGAATTACATTAGCTGGACATATTTTAAAATACCACCAAAAGCGTGAACAATTTTTACATCACTCATCTCCTAGAATTTATACCAAGTAAGTAATTAACGTTCTTTCACAGGCGCACATATATACAAATAGTAAATTTCCCAAAAGTCCACTTAATTAAATTGCAGTAAAAACTTCATCGCCAATGCTAGCTTCCCAGCAATGTTTTTCACGTGCAACAACATTTATATTTACACACTCATATCCTAAGTTAATACGTACATATGTATGTACATATGTAAGCAATAAATACTAAAGCCACAAACTAAACAGAACTTCATGGCCGTCTCAAAGCGCTTAACTTTTGCCACAATTTTCTATGATGACAAATAACGTTATCAACGTTGACTTCCGCGCTGTGGAAAAAATTCTAAATTAAATATCTCGAAACATTCACGCTCGCACGACACAAGCAAAAAAAAAAAATTAAAAATTATCTTTTTACTTTACGCTTGTTTAGCCTGTTGTCCATGCGTCTATCTATAGGCAAGCGATGCAGCGACATTAGTTGAGCTATGGCGGTTAATAGAGGACGAAGGGTGGTAGCTTAGAAGTATTAGATGCTATACGGAGCATTAAACGCAGCGCTACGGTGTTTTAAAAATGGAATTAACATATTTTAAAAATGTCTGCAATTTATTTCATTACCTACTTTTTCTAACGAATCTCCAAGTAGAGTGCCGAAGTGGTGCTACTTTCGCTTCCCACCCCAACCATACTTCACACCCACTTTAGTCATTCCCCTTGCGCTGATGATGCGACGAATGCTTTGCCTGGCTACGCCTGACTACGTAATACACCCCAACTGTCAGCGCTGGCGATGCCGCTTTGGCCGCATAGTAATATTTACCAACTCTACAACCATGTTGTGAGTATTTTGTAGTTGTTGCTGTTATTTTTGCTCTACCGCCTCTAAATAAGACTAATGCCCTACTTTCATCATATTTCACGTTGGCTGCCCTATGACAAATTGCTCGCCGCCATTCCCGACCTAGGCAACAAAATACCTCCTACCCACACACTTACTAGAAGACGACTGCCAGGCAGTGCGTCGTTAAACTTATGAATTCAAAAATGCGAAAGAATTTTTCAAGTGCCGTGCACATGCCTACGCCAAGCCTAAACTCCACTCGCTAAACACGCGCACACAAACATCCCATCGCGTACGCTTAAAGCACTGAGTGCGCTGAGGGCAGCTTTGATGGACTATTGCATGTGAATAGATAATGTGGAAGGATGTGTGTGTTTGAGTGAGTGTGTGCACACGTTTGTTCTGCCAGCGACTTGTTATATATTTTTGCTATTTAAAATTATTATTTTTTCCGCTTTTTGCCTCTCAGCAGCTCCACTTTATCGCTTAACGGGGGTATTTATTATTTGATTCTCATCTCCTTTATTTAACTTTTTCTTTCTGCTTTCATACATTACATCCATATTTTTATTCACCACACAAGAAGATTTATAAATTTGCATACAAATATTTATATGCATAGTTAAATACAGAAAAAACTTTCACTGACGTTATTGCCACATGTAGCGGTGACGACGGCGTCAGCTCGTCATCAATGTCATTGAGCAATATTGCTGCTTAAGTCAAATAAATGAGTCTACTTTCAGGCGGCTGCCATGCATTCTTACGCATTTTCACCTACCCCCTGACCACTTGCCGGTGCGTGTTGGGAAAAATTAATTCTTTTGACATTGAAGGTCCCATTTGAGGGTACTAAGAGAAATTGAAAGCTATTAAAATTGGCACTGTAATATGTCATTAATTTTCTCCCATATGTAGGAATTTTAATAGATTTTATTAATTTATAATATTTTGTAGTATATGTATATATACATAGAGATTGGCCCTTACAGCGGCCGCCTCTCAAGTTATGAAAATATTAGAGATGTCCTAGACCACCCGTCCACCCTTCTAAACTGTAGAAGAATATTTTTATTTCAAAACGCAAAATTGATATTGCCAAATTAGTGATGCACTATCCTTTGGCCGTATTACCGAAATCCGGTTTCCACAAACAAAATAAAAAAATAAAAAATTGAATCAATTCTTACTTGATCTTGGAGGAATAAAAGATTTAATTTCGAAAGACCCTCTTATATATAAGTTTTTGCTGAACAAGAAAAAATTATAAAGCCATATTGGATCCGCCATTTTAAATTTAAAAAATCTGCTATCAGATTTGAAATCAGCGCCTCCGAAATCATTTATATGAGTTTACGCTGAAATGGAAAAAAATTTAAAATTTGGTCGCCATATTGGATCCGCCATTTTTAATTCCAAAAATCTTACAACGGATTCGGAATCAGCGACATTGAAAACCCCCAAACATTATGTTACAAATCAGTTTGGTTACTTCTCGACTTTTGGCCGGCAAATGATTGTCGCCAGACCATAGTGCCTTAGAGCAAAAAAATGTTTGTTTGAGATGAGCGTTATAGTGAGAAGTTCTTCATTAACTTTCAGATTGGAAAATTTTTGGTGTAAACGAGCAGGGCACACAAAATTTCATCAAAAAGATTTACCATTTCCACCCACAAGAGCTGTGGGCGTTGCAGCGCGTCGACTTTTACCATTTTCCCAACTTGGCTTTCAAACTTTATAATTAACTCAGATAATTTACCCCGTTCAGATGGACATAGCGAGAATAACAATGAAAAATCTTTTTATTGTCTGGCATTGTTATCATATTTCTTACCAACTTCCATCTGTTGAATTTAATTTTTAAGCACATGGCAACTCTTCAAAATACTATTTAGAAATAAATTCTTTTCAAACCCTTTTCGATTGATACCCATCTTTTGGCAATCCATTTACTTTATTAAATAATTTTCACTTAATTTTTTCAACAGATGGCAGCTCTTTTCTGGCACCCTAAAAAGTTCTAGATTTTCTATTCAAATATTTCTTAAAACTCGTTTGTTTGAAACACATATCTTAAAATTTCAATCAACTTATGTATAAATAAATTAGATACGACTTTCAAAACAGGCGGTCACGCTCTTAAAAATTATTTTCTAACTTTTCTCCTCCTTTCGAAAATTCACTTAAATATTTTTCTTACGTGTTTGTTATAAATATTTCAAGTAACTGATGAATTAAGTAGAAGTTTAATTTTTAACACGTGGAAACCTAAATGTAGTTCAGAAATAAACGATCTTAAACCCATTTTCATTGATAACCATCGTTTAATAATTTATTTAACCCTTTAAACAGAGGCAACTTTCAAACATATTAAAAATGTTCTAATTTGTCAAACTAAATATTTTTTAAACCTCTTTCATTTTACATGCATTTATATAACTTGGAGTTAAAATATTTTAATTCGGCTTTTCAAATAGGTGGCAACCCTCTTCCAATTATTTCCAAACCNACCTTATTCACTTACCGAATTCCTTTAATTAAATTTGAATTACATTTTTTAAACCTGTGGCAACCCCCATACACGTAGTTAAGATATAAAGCCTTTTCAAAACCATTTCGGTTGATACCCATATTGTAACTATTGATTTAACTATTTAAATAATTTGAGCTTAATTTCCGACCAGGTGGCAACTCTTTTCGAAAAAGTTAAACCTTGTTCAATACATCCACACCTGAACCCCTTTAATTTGACACTACATTTTTGACAATCGAATCTGATAGAAATACTCATAAATGTAGTCAATTAGATTGAGCAGTTCTTGTCAGCAAAACAATTGTCATGGCCTGACATTGTAGAAGCTGGAAAAATACGTAGCATGAATTTTGTTACTTGCCTACTGTGCCTAAAATATGCAACTCTGAGTATGAGGCAACGCAAGAGACGAACGAGAAAATAGAGAGTCGTTTGTATGATTCCGCTGAATCAACATCTTGTGCTAGTCATGATAATCAATCAATACATTCCGTTTAATTATAAAGTTCTTTTAATAAATACTTTTTTACATTTTAACTACTTCAGTAAAGAGACAGATCGTATTTTATTTATAAAGGAAAGAGATCGGTATACTGGCTAAGTATTCTGACACTTGGTCCTTTTCGAGAACACAAGATCACATTACATACTTAAATGCAAATTCACTTTAGCCATGCACTACGCATGCTT
>NW_016185082.1:0-5013 GCF_001687245.7 Rhagoletis zephyria | reverse complement strand
CCTTTTGCTTACACGTGCAAGGCATGCTTTAAGTGTTCAAGTAAAATTATAAAATCGTTTAACTTGCGCAAAAGAACCACATACACGGCAATAATACAGAGCTTAGCGTAGACACGTCCGAACGGCTCAGCGATTAACTTGTAATCTGTAACTTGAAATTTGATGCAAGATTGAAGGTAATGTTTTAAAAAGTTAGAGATGAATAGAGATGGAAAGAATAATGAATCTTGATAAGAACCTCAAATGACCGCCAGTATCGCAGACCCATTAAATGGTTTCTGTAGAAGCTATAGAGATGAGAAAGAGGTATAATCCATTTTGCGCTTCCTGAGCGAATGACAAGTCCTGGAAATTTGCCTCAAATTAAAGGGAGATAACTACTTTGAAAACTTTAACGCCTTAAAGACAAGAAAGCCTATCAGGATTCGCCAGCAAAACGGGATGATTTAAGGTCTGAAGAAAATCTCTAACAGTAAACTTTTATGGTGATCTCGTTTCTACAAAAAAATCTGGCTTGTCCATTGCAAGGACTTTACCACTTTATTGGTAGATCTACCCACTTTTTAGCTATCACAGCGCACGGCAGTGCGCTCGAGTGACGAAAGCAGCCACAGTAGCATGCTGAAATGCATCGCTTATATATACACGAGATTTCGGAATGGCAAAATATCAGTCCGAGTGTAAGATAAAAACTCATAGAATTGATAACAAGGGGATGTGCAGCGCCGTAATTGCAGCTAAAGGCGGCCATACGAAATACTGAATGTGAATATTTTTTTGGGTTTGATTTTCCATATTATGTAAGCGCATTTATTAAAAAATAATATTGATTTTAATGAGCTGGTATTTTATTGTTCATGAAATAAAGAAATCATTAGTTTGTGTTTTATTATTATCTAAAATCTTGTTCAGCAAAAAAAAAATTAGAATTGCAAAAGTCATAGGGTGGTGTTAATAATTTGTTTACTTCTACTGCTAGAAACACAAAATAAAAACAGAACTTTTGCAACGATTCGTATGAGTAAAAAAAGATTTTCGGTACGTTTCCAAGGCAGTTAAAAAATGCGTATAATTCTCATCACGAAATTGATATCATAAATTTTGTGTTTCTAGCTCAGCTTTTGTCACTCGAAAATTTTACCTCAAAGAGGTGTTTTATTTGATTTACTATACGCGGGAGGATAGATATACACCAAATCTTTCTCGATTTTAAAACCGCTTTCGACAGCGCGAAAGGAATGGGTCTTGAGAACAAGGCAAAGTTTCTCCGGTCGCCAAACAAACAGTCAGTCGGAAAAGTAGAGAACTTCGTTTACTTGCGAAACAGCATAAATAGGAGGGTCGCGGTGTCTAAGAAATGCTACTTTGAACTGAGGAAGCAGCTGTAAAGTAAAGTACAAATGATTCAGCGCTGAAAGTATTCAATGTTGTACCCGTAAGGTGGAAAGGGGCTTGGCTTATTTAAATGTTCAAATTGGATGTAGTTGGCAAGAAGAAAAAATTACCTGCGTTTAACTCTATCAAAGTCTCTTAAGTGGTTATAGTGCAAGTGAAGAGGAAGAAGAGTGGGTCAAAGAACCGCTTTCATGGAAATCTGTCAAGTATTTCCGATCATTCTCAGCTTAGCATATAAGACCAAGCTTAATACATACAGCGGTCGTCGACATTGTATGTAAAGTTACTTAGGTCTATGGGTGCTAATTTATTTGAAAGCTTCGACTTCGTTCCTGATAACACAAAACACTGATCCATTCGATTTTTTTCTTTTTATCAGGAACTCTCCAGTAATCTTACATAAGTGATAACATATTCTATAGTGTTCCAGTGGCAGAGGTAGTTTCCATTGACTGCTCGTTTATGGGACGTTGATTAAGGAGGTCAGTACCTAGGCGGATAGCCAAATGGCAGTGAGGGTGTTGGTCGAGCTCACGCTGTACTCAAATAAGTCGGGCAATGCCTTATGCTATTTTCTAAATCGATCAAACTGAGCACCAGGCTACTTAAAATGATATTCCAGTATACAATCGAGTGGCATGATTGGACAAATATGAAAAATGGCCACACAAGCACTACCCTTAGACAGATGGATGTCATACGAACTCACTTATCGCTGACCGCAAGTTCTTGGTGGCCAGGGGCGAAATGGTTCCTGAAAAATTTACAATTTACAATTTACAAATTGAATTCTTTTATGTGTACACATTCAAACCGAGTCCGGTAATATGACTACCAAGAAAAATTAGTTATTTTTGACGTTTCCTTAAGAAATCAAACACCACACTGCTCGTATTGCTATGAGACACGTCAAGCCACCTTTGACTCATGCCACATTTGCCATTTATCATGCCACATGTAAAGAAAAAAAACAAACAACACCCAAGTAATTGACTCATTTTTTGAGTCGCTTGCAACAACAACAACTACTTCCTCTATGACCCATACTTAAGCCGCTGGTGAACCCATTTCATTTTGGGCGTTGCAATTCAATACGCTGTAAAATTATTGAACTTCCAGCGTTAGCGACGTAAGCAGGAAAACCATTTGCCACATAACTGTAAGGCAGTGTTTTAGTGTTAAAGCATTTCAGTAATCCAGTAACCCACAAACCTGCAACGCTGAGTGTCGAACATCAAGAGGTATTGAATTACCAACAAAAACAAGAAAACAGCAGAAGCAAATATGCCACCCAGCTGTGTGGTACAAAGGGTTGAGTAGCAAAATGGTAAAACCATGTTGCCTCAGTAGCTTACAGACAAAAAATTACTTGGCAGCAGCTGGCACAAATGGGCACGTATCATTGACATGCGGTGGCTTGGTTGCGGTGGCGCATGCGCACTTTGCGTACTTTATTACGATTGCCGCTGAAGACAGCGCCACGCCACAAGCGGGCAGTGTTCATAAATCGCTTTTAATTGATTGATAAAAGAATCGGCACGAAGGCGCACAGGAGACAGCAATCGGTGATCAACGACCACAAACCGCAAAGTGAATCAACCGATCGAAACATCGACGCATGCGCAACTGCCTACCGTCATAACTACTGTGCACCAGTGCTGTCTCAGCGCCTTCCGTCCGCCAACCAGCCAGCCAGCTACTCGGCTATTGCGCCAACAAACAAGCCGTTACAATCGTATAATTTTTCACTTATCGTAATTGTACGCCAGGGAGTATAATTACTCAAGTAATAATTGTCCATATTTTTGGTGGCACCACAGCGGGCGATCGCTTGTGAATTTACACACCAGCACACAAAAAACAAACACACTAGCACAGAATTTTAGATTAGAAATGTTGCAGGGCTAAAGTGGCGTTGTTCGTGTGCTGGCTATATCCCGGGCTAGACGCATGTGTGAAGTATTCATTTGGTTACCTCTGCATCCATTTGCATTTGTTTTGAATTGATCGGTGATTTGGCACTCGTATCGAACGGACATTTCTAGCGCCAAACAACATGGTTTTGTAATTGATGTCTTCGCTTGCAACAACTCGGTTGCTCTAGAGCGGCATTTCGTGTGTTGTTGTTTGCTGCTGTCCAATGAGTGTGAGTAAATTAAGGAAACTTGCCTCAGTTGTCTTTTATCGCGCGTATAAATCTGAGCTGATCGCAAAAATAAAACATAAAATAAAATAAATAAGTAAGTACACATACATACACATAAATAGAGAGGTTAATTCTAGTGCAGTTTTATATTTTAGGTGAAAGGAAAAACTATGCACTCATGCGTCCAATACATAAGTAGATATGTATATTAATATGTAAAAATATGCACATATAAGTATATATCGCTGCCTAATTCCTAAAAATTTTCATTGGATCTTACTGAAAAGTGGGTACAAAACTTATTTCCTAATGATGTGTAACAATTGTTGGTCTAATGAATGGCGAAAAGTGGAAATAATATTTTTCCGGTAAAAAAAGCGTCCAAATAGTTCTCAAAATCCACGATTGTGATCGAAATAGTTTGCAAATGGTTTTATTGTGTCCTGGTATATGTTTTCTTAACAGTATAGTTTTCGATGAAAAGTCAGCGATATATTTGGACTTTCAGAGCATAATTTAGTGAACAAACACTGCTTTTTAGGCAAAGTTTTGATTTGAATATTTTGTGTATAGGGTTATGAGCCTATTCGGCGAACATACCCAAACTACCTAGAAATGGCCTATCTCCGGTCTGTCTGCTTTTTCAACTACTACAGTGTAATTAGTATTGTTATTGTTTTCGATATCGTTCGCCTTTCGATGCCGTCACTGTTTCGTATTTCATGACCTTTTTTATTTAAGATTACCCCATCTCGAAAGCTTAACAATAATAATAATGGTTTGGTCGAGCTTCTCCTTGATTTTGCCACACAAAGGAAAGGGACCTACAGTTTCACGACGACTCCGAATAGAGAAGTACCCTCGCAGGTTTGCTATCGCTTGCAGAGTTGCGACCGCAATTAGATAAACACTTTTTTTGTTTTGATTTTGGGTTGCGCCGGTCTTGAACCCATCCCCTGCGGAATGGTAGTGCGCACTTCTAACTGCTACACAACAGCGGCCGTCGAAAGCTTATCCATGTATATTTTCAGCTAATAATAATAAAATCCTTGCGAGCCATCTGGTCTCTCGTTCTACTGTTCGTCCTCACGTTTCGCTGAGTCTGCCGGGAAACCTGCGTCTTCCGGTTAAGATTTTCTTTGCAATCCTGTCATCTTCTTTGCGCTAAGTGTGGCCTATCCACTTCCATTTCTGTCTGCGAATGCAAAAATTAACAGGCTTCATGTAGTTTTTCTGAGCAGCTCCTCATTTCAGATAGTTTAGGCATATTGGATTTGAAAAACCCTATCTTTAAGTTGGAACTCAGATTTTGGTTTCACCGTAGCGTGTTTATCATACCAAAGCGCTCTTCGACTTTACTTTTTCGGCGGCCAATGTCATCCAATACATCCGCAAACCACAAAACGAAGCGAAGAGGTGAGAGTGTACAATAGGGTGGTCCAAAAAAAGTAAAGTCGGAAATTTAATGCTCT
>NW_016185081.1:0-5014 GCF_001687245.7 Rhagoletis zephyria | reverse complement strand
TCCAGATTTGTTGCATTTTTGCTGCAAAGGAAATATTTAAAAATAAATATGAAATCAACTCAACATTATGCACTTACAAAACATAAATATGTATATGCAGAATTCTAATATGAGAGCAAAAAAAATCTATAACGACAGACATATTCGAGATCAGAAATCAAAAGAGCCCAAGTCTTGCCAACTCGGCGGAAGCTGCTGCCAATTCGCAATTGATATTTTGTATCATTTTTTTTTTTTTATTTATTCTTTTTATTCTGTGCACTTGTATTAAGTTCCCTCATTATGTGCATTTTTTTTCACTCCCTTCCATTTGACATTTTCCACCATACTATTTCCCAGCTGCTAACAAAAAGTGAAATCGAATTTACGCCCACACAACTCAATGCCTGGTTGCTTTGGTATTTTGCATGACACATTTATAGCTTGCTGCGATTCAGAAATTCAATGCCAAAAATTTTCTAGCATGTTTACATTTAATCATTTGCATATACTCTTCTAAAGACCTCAAAGGAACACTTGCCAAAAATGATTTCGAATACTGGGAATTCTGTTAAATTCGGGTAAGTAATATTCGGCAAATTATCTTTTTTCTGAATACCCACTTAGGTAGCTACATTTCAATGTTAATGTGCATGTGAATAAATATCAAGCGCACACAAAACTTAAATTCGAGGCATGCTTACTATTCAAAAATGGCTGCGAGGATGTATAGAGTCTATTCAATATTTGGTTCGACGAAAGCATGCTTGGACGATTGAAAGTTAAGTGCATTTCGGCTCATCTGCAAAAATTACTGACCTGATATGAGCGTCAACTATCTCCGGATCAGCTTTCAGGGCATCGGCTATGAAGTCTTATCGAGCGAGAAATTGACCTTAGACCTGGGCCCTATTGTACCAACGAATTATCATTAGTATTTTAGCAAATTATCGAACTTGTGAAAAGTTTTGTGTTTCACCAACATGATTAGGAAAAGTCACTCAAATGAGTATTGATACGTAAAATATCACTCAAAATAATAGATAAGCGTTGCATCAAAATTTGAAATGCTTCGCGAAAAGATTTCAGTGGATAAGTTATACGCTATACAAATTACCAAAATTTATTTGCATTTCGTTACACCAAAAATTTTAAAAATTTATTAAAAATTGGAGGAGACCTACATATAACAGCGAGCGTAATAATGGCTTAAGTCCGCTACAGCAACTATTATCGACTCTGCACTAGTTAGGAAATGGTAGTCAATATCAAGGAATTGGTCAAATGCATGGGGTCCACAAATTAGCGGTGGCAAGAATGCGGCCCGAAACTTCCAACAGAATAAAAGGCAGCACTCAAATGGTTTCAAACCCGGGCCAACTCCAGGAAAGTTGAACAGGGATGTCTGGTAATAAACTTCCCGATTATACTAGATATTTGGAAGAGTGAATAGATCATTCTACTCTGCACCAGTGGGTGGACAACGAAAGAAATAGCGCCGATTGAGTCAATGGGCGAACAAGTGTAAAAAGACCTGAACTCGGGATGAACAACTAGCGCAACTTTGCAAAGGAGGCGGTTGGAAAAGCCTTTTGGTAACGGATCGGTAACGGAGCAAGCTGATGGACGATTTTAGAGCCAAATAAGAAGTTATCTCGTAGAAAGTGTTCAAAATTAATTGGAGCATTTAATCGTTATTGCTGCTTTATATAAGTGTATATTGGGATACGATCTACTGGATCTGTAGGGAAATGCTATAACCTTACCAAATACCAAATAGATGAATTCATATTATTATTGTTTTGTGCATTTTATCCTTTGACATCACTTAATCCATGCATATAATAAAATTGTAACAGGCCAATGTCTGTACATTATAGATATTAAAGAAAAATTAATATGGCCGGTCTTCATTAGAGCTCCAGAATCCAAATCAACAATATTTAGCATTTCTGTCTGTCTCTCTTTATTTTTGTACGCACATCACTCGAAAACTAATGCATTAAATTGAATGCAGTTTTCACCGATGTTTTAACTGAGGTCCAACTTAAAATATAGAAGGAAAAAAATAGACAGTTGCAATCTGTTTGAAAACTAAACTGCAAATTTATGAGATAAAGTAAATATTGCAATATAGCTGTCAGAAGAAAGAGGTTTAAGAAGGCTTATAGCCGAGGTTACCACATGTTCGAAAATTTTAATTGATTAAATTAATAAAATAAATGAAAATCCTCATTGGTAAGCGCAATATTCACCTAAGATAGAAATGCTACAACTGTTTGCGGACCAAGGAATACCTAAACTAAACCTTCTATAACCAAGCGATCAGATGTCTTATAGCCAAGTACTCCAGAGTGATTCAGAAGCATTCAGACTAAAATAATTTCGCTATATTTTCTAATATAATTATTTGATATTTGCATAGCGCCCAACTAACTCGGAAGTAATTAGAGTTTCGTCTAATGCCTTAAGTATAGCTTGGCTGTCATTACAAATACGTAATCTCCTACTTCTATACCTTTTTCTACACATAGTCCATGGTCTTGGGACCATGTTCTCCAAGATAGAGATAAAGAGAATATAGTTCCAATTACTTTCGATAACGACTCCAGCTGCTGACCGTGTGTCAGTTTTTGAAGCCATTACTAAAGATTCTACAATGTGTAAGCCCGGGCGCGACATTGTCGATAAGCCAGTAATCAGCCTCGGGGATCTCAATATTGTAGTATCCCTTCAGCAAAGGCAGCGGTGGCGTACTATAAATGTGGCACTGAATATACATTCAAGACTAAATCTCCTTAATCACCTGCCTGTGGATAAAAATATTGATTTACGGTAAGTTTAGCATTTCATTATTATTGAGAATAATATTTTCACACATATGTATATGTAGATATATTTGGCATTTAAACTAAGCCAGCTTTCCTGCATGGTTCGTTCATAGTTTGGACAGCGATTATCATAAGAAAACGTAGTTACATACATACATTCCTCCAGCGTTGGCTGCATTCCAACCCAAAACATTTTGGCATAGTTTTCCTGCAATTTGCCGGTAATGATATGCAAACAAGCAGCTGCAACAGCAGTGCCAACACCGCAACAACAGAGCCACAATGAGCTTGCAGTGCACGAAGAATGGAATATAAAGCCAAAATAGGAGTGCGAAAATATTCACAACTATCTACTATACGGGCTCCCTAACGTAAAGCTAGCAGAGTTCAGGCAAAACGTAGCATTGAGCAAGAGGGCGAAGGGTATTGCAAAGTTTTACAGTTTCTAGGAAATTTTCGTCAAGAAGTTTCATGCGCAGCCAGTGAATTGGATAAATATGAATACGGATAAGTTGCAATCGTAATAAGAATGTCCTTAGGGTATACTTATGTATGAGATACATAAGGAAAAGAAGAAGACAATGTCTATTTATACATACATACATACGTATATGCATTAGTATCATGAGAAATATACTTTTTTTTGCACAAGCGTACGTACACAAGCGTGAGTAGCGCGATTTTTTTAACCATTCAACTGTTAAATGTAGCGTACGCGCTTTTGTCAGCATTCTTTTGGTTCTTGCCTTTCGTTAGCGTGCTTGGTGTGCCACACCATGGCGTATGAGTGATGCGCGCTTTGAGGTCTGGTAAAGTGGTTACCGATGTGCTGCAGTAGTTGATTGAGAAAATTGAATAAATGAAAAATGATTGATTACAAAAGAGTTTTACCATCAAAAAGATTCGTTCTGGTAACAAGGTAATAAGCTATTTGTGGAATTTTGTACTCTTTCAGGCTAATGAGTAAGAAATTTGAAAAGCTTTGACTTGCTTTTGGGTATTTCAATACATCGACAACTTTTAATAAATATTATTTCGAAAGTAAGTATAAGTTGTTTGTAAATGCATAAGTGCGGATTTTTTCAAATTGCAAACAAATTTAATTTCAGCTTTTTATGGAAGGAAAATATACGGTCTTTGAATATCTTTTGCGCACAGTATCAAAAACGACAAATAATGAATTGATACAACTTTCAAGAAAATGTGCGATATATATACTCGAGTTTTAAGATAATAAATTGAGTTTCCAGGAGAAGTCGATATTTTTCCTAAATACCAAATATCTTTAACACGGTATTTACTAATCAAGGATTCTAGAAATTTTTATTTACAGTTCCCAGATTTCCCTAAAAAGAAAAAACTACCCTAAAATATTTTTTTCTAAAGAGCTGATACAGTTAGCTAGAAAAGCTTCCTAGGTCGTTTTTCATTAGGGTTTTTTATTAAGTTGTTAGAACTACTACTAGAACTACTGCCGATCACCTTCTTAACCCTATAACTCCCTAGGGTTACATTTTAGACCTCACCTCATATATAATTTTTTGTTCGCCCAGACCTCCCCTATCACCTGCCAAAAGAAAAGCAGTTATCACTGGAATACCTTGTGTATGCAGACTGAGTCTTTTTAGGATAGTTTGAAACTAGTTCCCTTTTATACTAGCTGGAACAAAAGCGTTTGATATTTTTTTTTAAAGCATTTTTATACATTAGTTACCGTTCTAGGTTAAAAAATTTCTTTCGTTGTTGTATAAATTCCGAGAACATAGTTATAAATTACATTCTAGAAAAAAGTGTTCACCGAACACTATGGAATGACCCTTATAAGACGCTTAGCAGAACTTGTTGAACATTTGCATTCGCAGAACTTTCGCAAAATTGGATGTGGATATTTAAAATGATGCAAATCATTCGCATTAGCGAATCCGAATGAAAATATTCTTGGAAGTGCGTGCTACCACTCCATTTAAATACAAAAAAAAATCTAATTTTAATAGGGAAATGAAAAAAAAATTAAATTTGTTCGATTTGTATTAAATCCTGTTCTTTTGCAAATAAATTAAAGCTACTAACGATGAAAATAGATGGATAAATAAACTAGTTGTGAGTAGTCAAATTAAAATGTGCAATAATACCTACACTTTTGTTTTTGTAGTAAGGCATAAATGAATTGTTTGACTATTAGTACTGAGGACTTTACACAGGAA
>NW_016185080.1:0-5014 GCF_001687245.7 Rhagoletis zephyria | reverse complement strand
TTCACTGCGAATGTTCGCTGTAAAAATTAAAACACACTGTTGCATATGAGAACGCACACAATCAAAGCAAAGCAAAGCATTAACTCGGACTTAATCCGGATCAACTGCAGTTAATTTCCGAGTTGATCCGGATCAACGCTGCCATCTGTTTATGCTTTTAGGGTGGCTTTTCTAATCATTTTGAGATTAACCCTGCCTAACAGGTAGATGGTACCATTTTCTTTCTTTGAAAGGAATTTCCCCTTCCCTCCAGGCAAAATGACTCACGTTCTCACTTCTAAAATATTTTGACATTTCCGTGATATGGTATGGCTGCAATTTATTTGTGCTATGCCATCATCTTCTATCATTATCATTATTGCTGTGGTTTTTGCTTTTTTGTGCTATTGCCGATTAATATTAATAATTGGAATTTAATTCATTCTTGTTCAGTTTGAAATTAATTTCCTTTTTGTGTTGCTCGAAGCTTGTAAATACATGCATGGTTTGAATATTTTGCAGTCCTTTTGCATTCTCTTACCAACAAAATGCCAAACACACGTCCACAAATTTGCAAATAAAGAGAAATTGATTTTATTATTATTATAATGAGTATACTAGACATACCAACGAGAACAAATGTATGTACGTATTGATGTAGACAGGAACGAACGAGTATTTTAGCTATATATTTGTAAGTTGAACTGAGAACGTGCAAGTATGCATATCCATGGTTGGGGTATTTCATGTACTATATGTAAGTGTGTATACAGCATTATTTGGCATATAAGCCCTGCAGGGAAACCGCGGATCAGTGAATTAAATTTCTAGTTCCGCAAAAGCAAGTCAGTCCGATAGTAACTAGTTCCCCACCAGTCCAAAAACAGCGAAAGGTGGTATTTTAAAAAAAAAATATTTTATTTCACTTTTTCCAATAGAAATCTATCTCCAAAGTGATAAATTTAGAACTGCTTCGAAACTACTTATAGAAAAAGGGATGTAGCGGGAGGCTTGTTTAATATATACATATGTATATGGCGGCTTTTCGTTCGAATACGCTTCCATTCTGCACTTCGCAGATGCTTTTTCATAGCTTGGTAATACAAAACAAAAATTTGTGTTAATATTTTAACATCCTGGGACCCTCTGAAGTCTAACCAATAACAGCAAGCACCTTTGCAAACTCGCTATAGCCAAATATATGTAAACGTACATTTCTTACAATCATTCAAACAAGTTTAATTTCAAATTGAAAACACATTTATTTGTAAATAATTTAATATACACCGCCGGAGAAAAGTATTGGCACAGCGAATTACATAGCACACACGGAAAAGCCAAAAGGATTGAAAAATCATTACATACTTTTTTCTTTCGTCTGTCGATTTTAGAACTGGTTCGGAACTATAGAATTTAGGACAAGTTCGGAACTTTCGAAAAAGGGATGTTGCGGCGGGCAATTGACACTTCCTAGAACATCGCCATGTTAAATTCGCTAGTTATTTGCATGCAAAAGAGATTAATCGCGAAATGTACTAGAAGCGCATCAGTTNCAATTGACACTTCCTAGAACATCGCCATGTTAAATTCGCTAGTTATTTGCATGCAAAAGAGATTAATCGCGAAATGTACTAGAAGCGCATCAGTTTAGAACTAGAGATTTTCCCCACAGGGAATGTTCTTAGCATCGATTACAAGTCTCTTCACAGTTTAGAATGCATGCATGTGTGTATGTAGATATGTATGTATGCATGTAGGTAATAGTATTTTCGATTATATGCTCTTACATACTTATTCTAATAAATATGGGCCGACGGCAGCTGGTTTCTCAATTTCTTTGCATATGTTTTGAGGGCACAAAATACCAATCATCAATGAGTCAACAACTGTCAACAGTCAGCAGACAAGAGTTGTTGATGACAACAGGTACTTTTACATATATACATACATACATAATTGTGTACATAAATCGTGTGGTGAGAGCTTTGCCAACCGTCAGCAATTTATGGTAATCAATTGGTACTCATATATATACCTTTCTATATACATACAAACATGCGACACAGGATTGGTACCTATACTTTTAAAATTTCCGGTTAAAATATTGTTGAGGATCAGAATTGGTAAATAGGTTATTAAATAAGAAGGGAAATAAATACCGCTTCTTTGCTGAAAGAAGGCCATAATCCGAATTCTTCTTTCGAGCTATGTATGCAAGAATAACCACCAATTGTGTTTTTTAAAAATTTACAACAATATCTGTAAATTGTGTCCGCTAAAACAGAAACTTGTCTTATTTACTTGCAACTTTATTTATTTCTGTTGTGTCTTTGATTGTCAGACTGAGTATCCAGTGTAAGTACAAGTATGTGAGATAGAGTAGATAAATAATAATAGGGTTGCTAAGTAACAAGTAATTAGACATATGGTAATAGATTAGTATAAGAGATGTAGTTAACATAGGTAGTTATACTTTACATAACAATTTACACTTTGTTTAGCAACAATAATAGGAAAACAATCACTATTTGACAGAAAAGAATCAAAGGATTGTTGACAGCTGTATCCCTAGGATTGAATCAAATTTTGTAATTTCTCGCGTTCGATTCGGAGAACTTAACTAAAAACATTGAAGGCCTTTCTCCCTCATTTTTAATGGGGTGAGTTACACCGTTCTTCCAGAAAACAAGCGATTTGTATGCAGATAAATAGATAGATAAATGCACGGATATGTCAGAACAAGAGATATTGCGAACTTAAAGGTGTTTTTGTATCTCTAAACAGAGTCCCTAACCCAGTATGAATGCCCAAGACACCCTCAGCTTCTTCTATGAAGCCTGAAAGGGTCTTGGAAGTAATCCTTGTCTAGCCAAGGCTGGACAGTCACAAAGAATGTGTTCGAAAGTTTTCTCGTCCTTATGGCAGCGCCGGCAGTCTGTAATGCAATGTAATGAAAAAAAAATCCGTGCTGTATAACTGTAAAGGAATTTGTTGGTATTTGAGCAAAGCTCCATGTTGTCTCCAGTATGGCCAACACTTCTGCTTGATATAAACTGCCGTGGTCAGGTATAGGTAAGGCGAGTAAAATTATTCCTCCTGTTGGTATCACTACTTCGTATTGCTTATCGAGAATTGGCATTATTGCATCCTAAGTGATAAAGGAAACTCACTCTGTTTTAACTGGTTTTATACTACAAAAATTCTCTTATAAAACTTTTAATATTTGTACATAGAGTTTAAGTAGTTTTTGATGCAGTTGTTATGACCCCTGATCTGGGTCGAGCTCTGGCGCTTATATTAAGGGTAAATAGTATTGGGTAGTAATAGAAAAATGAAATGCGTATGGAAACAAATATTAGAGATTATTTCTATATCAAAAATATATTAATTAGATTTCCGTAGCTAAGAAAATGTATATATTAGCAAAAGAACTTTGTTGTCATACGAATACGGTTAATACAATTTGTTTAATGCAAACAGTCGTTTTTTGAATTCATACCCGAAACAGTCGAAATTAACTCTGGAATATCCTACCGCATAATATTAGCAGATAAAGTTCACTATCAAAGCGTCCAAGTAAAAATACATACATATATATGTATGTATTTATTTACGTATGAATTCATCAGAGAGTAACCGTCATACTCATAAAATTATCATATCTCTAATATGCCAATATGTCAACTAGTTAATGAAAATATCATATCATACACATATGTATGTACATTAGACTGCATCACCAAAAAAAGTTATTTATTATATTTGAAGACTTCCACCAAAATATTTCGGGAAAATAATCTGTATAAACATATTTAAAAATCTTTGCAACTTAATCATAATAACGAGATTTTTGATGCTTTTTTTAACTTTTTTCAAAGATTTGTGTAAGAAAATCTTGAATAACTGTGACAAAACTATTCTGATTTAGACTCTTTTATTTCTGTGCAAAAATAGAAAAATCCGTTCACGTCCCTCCTTTTTCAAATACCAACACATCTTTATTCGACTTGGTATGACGCTCATTCATCCTACCTTTCTCTTTCATACTTTAAATGAGTCTATTTACAAAGAAATAAAAAGTCTAAATCGGAATAGTTTTGGTCCATTTATTGAAGTTTTTTTGCACCAATCTTTGAAAAATGTAAAAAAAACAGCATCAGAAATCTCATTATTACGATTCCATTGAAAAATCGTTTTTAATAATTTTTATGCAAATTTTTTAAGCTTAAACTGTTGTTATGGGATCTTTAGGAAGCTATTTTTATTCATAAAAACTCCATTTTTGCAGGTATTTTCAAATCGGCGCAACTTACGTAAATCTTAATATTTTTCAGAAATATTTTAGTACAAATCTTAAAATACATTAGATTTTATAGTTCCAATGGAAACCCAGTACCGATTTTTTTTTTGTATGGGTAGTGATGCAGTCTAATGCACATACATACATAGGTATCTGCATATGTGTCGCTGCCTCATAGATAACATAAGTGAGAGTACAAATTAAATTGTAATCTCGTTGTCACTTTGTGTTGCCGATATGTTGTCAGTTGTTGATGTTGCTGATGCTGATGTTGTTAAAGTGCATGTCGTCCGTCACTTAGCAATCAATTGCCAACACAAACTCGATTACACATACATATGTATGCATATCAATGCACACGCCCAGTAAGAAATAGAAGCACGTAATAATGCCTTACCAGAAACTTACTCTTTACGAGATGAGCCTTACCACTTTTGGTAGTAAAAGCTGAAAGAAAACCGGGACTACCTTGTAAGGGGCTTACCTATTCTCAAACTGGGAGCCAAAATACTTACATATACATATTTATCTATTTTTTTTTTACTCCCAACTCGAAATATTGTGGGAAATATCCAAAAACATTAAAATATAATCACCGAGAAAGAAGCACCCTAATGTACATATATACATATACACATTCAAGGCCATGTAATCTCAACCAATTCATATTGGAAATTTACTCACAGCATATTGACGTGATAATTAGTAGAGTGCCTCAAATTACAGTTACTAGAT
>NW_016185079.1:0-5014 GCF_001687245.7 Rhagoletis zephyria | reverse complement strand
ATTAAATTTTATGTTTCTGCATGAAAACTCGAATTTGAACGAAACAAAATAAGTATCAACGCGCGCGCAAAAAGATGGGAGTTGGCCATTTCATCTTATCTGTCAAAGCGAATCTGTCACGCAAAGCTAAGCAAGCGTTTTATGTGGCATCAGCCTAATGGTAATTATTAGCGATGGAAATTAGGAAAGCATTGTTTTTATACTTTTATATGCAACTGTGGCTTCTTGGTCGGCTTTTTCAAAATACTTTGAACATTTTCAATCATCTTGATTCTAGAAAGAAGTTTGTATGTAATGTGTATCCTCATGAAAGCATTGAGTCAGTCCTATTGTTAACTTTTTATATTTTATAAATGAAATATTTAAGTAGAACTAAGGCAGAGACAACATATCTATTTTGCAAAGTAACAACACACGTGCCGCTGCAATTGGTGCAACATCTGTCTTGTACGCGTATCATAAATGTAATAAAAATAGAAATTGCTATAAAAGTTAGTTAATGAAATGGATAAAAAAATGTTGTATTGTGTAATTTAATTATTTAGATATGTATTTATATTTGTAAGTTTATAAATGCGTGTTTTAACATTATATGAAGTTTTAAGTATTTTACTTTTACAATAATCGTTCAAATTTAATGAAATGTAAGAACAAAGAAAACCAAATAAAGTCTACATTTATTTTACCTTTAAAATTAGTACATAGTTGCAAGTGCGGAATGCTTAAAATCTGTTGACCAAGAAATACGTATATAGTACACATTTTTCGCACGCTTTTTTCAAAAGTGTATTAACTAGCAATTCTCCGTTTGTCAGAAAACGAAGAAACTTATTTCTGAGCTCATATTGATTTTATTTGAAAGGAGGCCTTACTGTTTTGGCAGTTTACAGTAGATTACAATGAAATATCTCTCCAGCTTGCAGTGTAAATTACACATATGATCGCATTGCAAATTGTGAATTCATACACTTTTGAAGAGCCTGTGCGATTTGCTCATCTATACATACATATGTATGTATGTGCATATACGAGAACATAAATTTGTAATTACTAGCATGTGTACATATGTATAATTTTAAAAAGAGTTATTACATACACCTAAACAGCACAAAAATCTGTAATTTTTTTGGGTTAGTATAAATTGACGCTCGCTGTGACTGATTGGTAAGCGGTGCATACAACCACTCAGCAGGACCTGGTTTCCATCCTATAGAAAAAGTGGTTTTTAACAGCGGTCAACCCTCGGCAGGCAATGACAAGCCTCCGAGTGCATTTCGGCCATGTAAATGCTTCTCATAAAATCCAGTTGCCGTTCGGAAGTATCGTAGAACTGAAGTTCCCAGCATTTGCGTAACAACATAAACACGCACACCACAAATTGGAGGAGAAGCTCAGCCAAAACACTGAGCAAAATCATAATCGCCAAAATATTATTATTATAAATTTAAAAATTACATGTGTATGCACGTACATATAACCCCTGTGGGAAAAGGTAATGGCTGGGAATGCAAAAACTAATGATTGGCCCCTATAACTTACACACGAAAAGATGCAAGAATTTCTCCACAGCGATGTCTTACGAAAGTAATGTGTCGCATGTCGCTACGTAAATATAAATAGAATAAAAATAAAAAAACAAAGTCCGTGGCATAGGTTTCGAGCCCGTGGCCAACAAAACGGCAGTCGAACACTCATCCATTCGGCTACGGCAGCTGTTGAAATAACGTAAAAAAATACTTGAGTTAGTTTTCAAACGTTTTGTTTTGAATTCAAAACTACACATCATCTGCTCGCTTACATTAATGTAAATAGCAAAGATAAATCGTCGTTTAAAGTACAAAACCGCGTATCGTCATTCTGCAAAACCGCGTAACTGACATTTGCTGCCAAAAATTGGATTTGTTCACACAAGCTCTTGGCTCAATCCTCATCTATTCGTCCTGAAATATACTAGCCTGAATTGTGATTGCTTTATAAAAAAAGAGAACCATTTTAAAATAAGAGCGTTTTTACACTCTAGAAATTAATTTATGCAACCTCACATGCGCGGTTTTGAATTTTGTTGATACGCGCTCAAACCGAACATTTGAAAGCACACTTACATTTTGTGCCTGTAGCTGAGTGCGTAAAGATGCTTGGTGCAATTAGTTGCAGCCAAGAGTGTCCAGGTTCAAATCTCGGAACATATAATTTTAAACTTTTATTTTCGTTTTTGTTTTTTTTAATTATGAAAAAGTATCTGTGGAAGTGCGCAACGAAAAAAAGTGGTTTTTGTACCTTGCCACCTCCTAGGACAACTCCATGTTAAATGCGACAGTAGAAAGCATGGGTGATAGATTTGCGAGGTACCGGTATTCGACTCCCGAAAACTTGTCAATTCACTAGTTCTGTACTAGTACTTTTCGCTGCAGGGTTGCGATTAGAGATGGGCGCGTGAGTGATTTTGGCTCACGTTCACGCACGCTCACTTTGATGGTTTTGTAAATCATGCATTCTCATGTTCTGTTATATTTGTTTCAATCACGTTCACGTACGCTCACGACGCCTAGTTTTTTAATCACGCACGCTTCTTCATGGACATTTTTTTTTTCCAAATTGAGACTTTATTTACATATACACTGCCGGAACAAAGTATTGGCACAGCAAATTTTTCACAATATATGCAACAATTTTTATTCTAATATTTTTTCGCCAATTTTGTATAAAAATATGGTTCATTCAACAACAAAAAACATAAAAATATAAATTCTAAACTTTGTGCAAAACTCGCGAAAAATGAAAATGAAAATTTTCAACTTTTTAATTAGATTTTTTAGAATTCTTTTGAGTATGCAGATTTGTAGCCCATTTGTATTATAATAAAGTGCAAGTTATAAGTAGCTAGGAATAACCGTTGATTTTTGGCAATTTTTTTTTACGCAGTCTCTTCCATACAAAAATTTCGAAAATGCTTTATATGGAAAAAATGCAAAACACCTTCAACAAAAAAAAAAATTCTCAAAAATCAACGCGATTTTTGACTAACTTGCATTTTTTGCATATTCAAAAAAATTCTAAAAAATCTGATTAAAAGCTTGATAATTTTGATGAAAATTTGCTGAATTTTCACGATTTTTGCACAAAGTTTAGGAATTATATTTTTATGTTTTATGTTGTAGAATGACCCAATATTTTTATACGAAATTAGCGAAAAAATTTTAGAATGAAAATGGTTGCATATATTGTGAAATATTTGCTGTGCTAATACTTTGTTCCGGCAGTGTATATGTAAATATCATTTCATATAAATAGTCTTTATCGCACAAGCATTGTAACAAAAGCTTGGCCAAATACGGTAAATAGGTTAAACAGTAGTAGTTTACGATTTTATTTGGGTGGAAAATACACATATGGGCATATCCTGGGTTACGGACGCTACATTCGTACGAATTTAGAGTTAAATAAATCTTACGAAAACTGAAGTCACTTGTCAAAAAATTTGCCGTTGTGTAGCTTTTATACCGTCCTTGGGTTGACACGAAAAAAATAGGTGCGCTTGGAACGATGACGTCGAGAAAATCGATGAAAAGGAGGGTATAACGGGCGCGACAAAAACAGAGGTGATTTCAAGAGTACATGCAAAAATAAGCCAGACTCAGCGAATCCTGTAAGGTATTCCTATATGAAACATTCTTTAAATAAAGTCAGATGATGAACCGTTACAACCAATTCATTTTTAATCAGTAGCAATTCGTTGTTGATTTATTTTTGAATTAAATCTGGTGACGGACGTGACAATATATTTACAAGTAACAAATACTAAATTAAATTTTTTATTTAATTTTATCAGTTCTTCTCTCCACCGTTTCGCGTTTTGAAAACATTTTGCCGCCATCTGAATACGAAGTTTAAAGTTATAAAGCCGTTTGAATTCATTTACTTGCATTTTCGGTTTACCTATTTTTGGAAATGCCCATAATATGGGCATATAATATGTATGTACTTACATCTTTTTGGCGGATGGGCTCAATATGTGAAAATGACATGATAGACGAAAATCTTGCTCACGGACGCTCACGCCAGCAAAAATTTCAGTCACGCACGATCACGGAAGTTACATGATTTTTATCTCAAAACCGATCACGCTCACGCATGAAAAACCGTGACACACCGTGTCACGTAGAAAATCACGTGTTTTGCCCGTCTCTACGTTCGATGCATCTTTTCGTTGAACCGTAGTTGTTGATCTTTTCTTCCCTCCCTCTTTCATTCCCTTTTTCCCACTGGGACATATTTATGTATGATATACTATATACATATGTATATAGGTACAGATGAATAAGGTGCCAAATGGGCCAATTGCATTTATAACCCACATATTTATATGTACCTACTTATAATACCAAATGCACAGTATCGATATCACTACTATGTATATACCTACCTACATACATATGTTGAAGCTGCTTATGTACATACGTATGTAGACTAGGAGAAAAATGCAAAATAAAATTAATATATGTATATGTAAACACGCATGTAAAAAATAATACCCAAATTTAATAACACTTGAATTTTGAATAAAATATACCTACATACATACATATGTAACAAATGTAACTAAATTATGATAGCTAAAATCGATACCATTTGTACCAAATAATAAAAA
Source organism: Rhagoletis zephyria (assembly GCF_001687245.7). Classification (NCBI taxonomy): domain Eukaryota; kingdom Metazoa; phylum Arthropoda; class Insecta; order Diptera; family Tephritidae; genus Rhagoletis; species Rhagoletis zephyria. The sequence goes on along the minus strand of NW_016185079.1, from coordinate 366 downwards.
ATACACATTTGTTATGCCTATAGAGAAATAATTATAATGAAATGTGCGAAATTAAAGCATAATCTAAAATATTGGATTTTTTCTTCCATTGATTTTATTCGAGATGAAAACCCATGCATGTACTACATTTTTACATAGTGTCGATGATTTGACTGGCAACGTTACATTCGTACGCATTTTTTTACAATATGAATCATTTGTCCATTAAAGAGGTTTTTTGGGTGATATGATTAGGCATGGTCAAAACTATGTTTCATCAAAAAAGGGATTTTTTTTATCATATATGTAATACTTCTATATTGGCAGCAAGCTAACTCCACAATGTGTAAGCATTCCGAAATCAAAGCGAGACAGTCTAGTACCGTT
>NW_016185078.1:0-5014 GCF_001687245.7 Rhagoletis zephyria | reverse complement strand
TATTGTAATACGATATTGATTAACTACATAATACAAAAGGAGTAATAAACTAAAAAACGTAATATTTAAATTCAGCTATGTATGTCGTTTCAATCAACAAAAAGTACGGGAACGAAAAAAGCAATTTTCCTGTAAATAAACATCAAACAGTGACACTTTTCATGATTTTAACAGAAGAAAAAGTTCGTGTAAAATCTTGCAACTTCATTCTCTACATAACTCTCCAAAAATCGCTCTCATTTACAGGATTTTGGAGGAATATGGAGTACGGGATCATATTTCCTTCAACTTCATGTAAGTTCGTGTAAAAACCTGTAAGTTCATGGAGTACTGGAGCAGAGCTATTATCAACGCTTAAGTTTTGGCTTTCCTTTTCGACCGTGGCCGCCTCAGAAAGAATACACCGTCTGAGCTTATCGGAGCTCGAATTACCGCCCGGTGCGGTATAGTTTGTAGCCAAATAAAATTTAGTCAAAACTTGTAAAATGAAATTGCAGATTTTTAATTTTAAAATATTGCCAAATACAACTAAAATTTTCTTGAGCTAAAAAACCGCTAGATAATTTTGAAAAGAGCTAAAAAAAAGAGCTACGACCTAAAGCCCAATCTTCGGAGCTAAATAGAAAAATAAATAACTAAATCTAGCTCCAAAAGGAGCCAAATGGCAACACTGAGGATGATAGAATACATCGTGATGAACATGCAAATATTCATATCTATGCAAGTATATACACAAGAATGATAGAATACAAGATTGCGCCGTCCTGGGCGTTGACATTTGTGTACCACAAGTAAACAAAGAATAGAGCGAAAAGAAGAACGAGTTGAAACTGCCAAAGCAGTTCACTTTACAGCGAAAAACGTGTTTTAATTTTGCTAAATGTGAAAATATTGCATTTTTCACCTAATCTATTAGAGAACAGTGAACATTTTAGTGCACTCCATTGCTTTGCAATTGAGGCTGCTTGAGCAAACGTTTTAGTGCACTCCATTGCTTTGCAATTAAGGCTGCTGCAGAAAATTGCGGGATTGGTTAGTTAACTTGCTAATGGAGGATGCGCGGAGCAAAAACAAAATCATTGTGAGGAAATGCTGTTAATATAATAATAGAGAAACATTTCGGGAACGGCTTTGCTGTACCCTATGTACACAAAATGCAGCGATTCGTCCCAGCGCTCCACTTGCATCTACGCTTCTTGCATTTTGACGACTGTCGCAATTTAACACACAGCACTTCATTGTATTGGTTTTTACGCGTCTTCAACTCAAAAATCACTCACAAATTGCAAATTAAGACGATTTAAACTGATTTTTCACTTATAATTCAAATTTCTCTTTCGCTGATTTGTAACAAAAGTTTATTTACAAGTTACCACAAATGTCAAAATCGGCGAAACCAAAGTAGCGGTACCACTGACGGCGCCACCTTTGTTCGCTGCACCGTGGTATACACACATGTTCATGCGAGTGTTTTCGAAGCGCAGCGCGTTTTGTGAAACGAGTAGCTGTCGTGGCACAGACAGTGTTGGTACTCGCAATACAAATTTATGGTAGATCAAAGGCTTATAAAACAAGTAAAAGTATTAAGGCGAAAACGACATTTACGTGCTTACGTTTGCTTATTTTTGATGACAAGGACCAGCCCCAAAAACCCCCGGGGTCTGCTTGATGATTACGTCAGCAATATTGATATATATGTATATATATTTAATTTTCCGAGTTTGCTGAAACATTTTAAGATTCCAATAGTAACTATATATCAAATGTACATATCCGTTACCTTAATATAGAAAGGCCCTATCTCACATCGCCGCTGAAATACAAAAGCCGTAACTAAGTAAAAATTCCAAATTCTCTTTTTGATTGATTACACTATGCGACAGTCAAAATCGGGATGGGATGAAACCAACGGGAAATGTTATATCGGTCAAAAACAAGTTATACGTGGCCCGGCGTTTCGCTGGGTCACGTCTAGGAATCGAGATATATCGATGGTCATATAGGGGAAATTGTCACCTTTGGTGGTCTTTTTTTTGACATAAATTAAAAATTACAATTCCTTTAATCTGTTCATATAACGTTTTTCTATATAATCAACAGTTTTGCCGGTAAAAATAAATGTATGAAGAAAAAAAATATTTTTTGACTAAAATATTAAATTTTTTTATTTTTTAAATTCATAAAAAATCCAAAACGGAAAAAAAGGCGTGTTAATACGTCTTTTACGTGTTAATAATAAATAATATATAATAAATATTATCCAAATTCATTGAAACATAANATTCATGATCTATGTCTCATTTTGCTTAAACGTTATGTGAATTTGTGTGAAAGTAATACGACTTGCCCATTTTTCCGTTTTGGATTTTTTATGAATTTAAAAAGTAAAAAAAAATTAATATTTTAGGCAAAAAATATTTTTTTTCTTCATACATTTATTTTTACCGGCAAAACTGTTGATTATATAGAAAAACGTTATATGAACAGATTAAAGGAATTGTAATTTTTAATTTTTTTTAATTTGTTTGAGCAAAATCGGACTAGTGGTTCTCGAGTTATGTCAAAAAAAAGACCACCAAAGGTGACAATTTCCCCTATATGATAGTTACTAACTTCAAATCGATATATCTCGATTCCTAGACGTGACCCAGCGAAACGCCGGGACACGTATAACTTCGTTTTTACCGATATAACTTTCCGCGGTAGTTTGAACCCTTCCCGATCACTGACCCCTATCATTTGTCTCACAGTTATGATGCATTTCATCGAATTATAAGTCCCCACATCATTTTAAGCACTAAAAATTGTTTGTCAGTTACGCCTTTTTTGCAGTTTGGCGACTATATGAGTTGGGGCCTTTCTATTACTACGAGTATACGCACGTATTATTTGCAAATAATAATTTGCAAAATGGTAAACTTTGCCGTATGAACGCTGAGTTAATTTTGTATTGGCAAATAACTAAATCACGCAAATAAGTATTGATTAGTGGTACTATTTGCAAATAAGCGCAAGCCATTCTTAAGTTTATTTTCTGACTCGATGGTAATCTTATTGCCTCTTTATAATCAAGACGTTGCCATTTTTAACTTTATTTTCTTTTTCGATGGTCATATATTAATGCCTTTTTATAATCAGGCAATATTAAAAAAGAATTTTTCACCATCGAATAAACAGTGAGTTAGGTATTTGCAAATTGTTTTTATTTGCAAATAGCTTACGTATAAACGTAGTATATATTAAGGTAACGATATGTACATATGTGACATTTTTAAGGCTATAAATTGCTTATTTTTAGACTTGATAAACGTTAACAGGAGGGGACGAGGGTGCGGGTAAGAATTTTTCTTAATTTTGCTGACATGTGGGAGGGAGGGGCTAAAAATTATTAAAACTCTGCTTACGTAATACTTGAATGGCTTCTTTCTTTATTTTGCTTGCTTCCAGGAGCATCGATCCACCATTTGCACAGTTTTTGTGCTTCTGAGTTAAGCGAACGTTCCAAATGCTGGCTTCCTATCGCTTTATTTTATGAAAAAAGGTTAACGGCGCGTTTACATTGGACGATGCTGTCAAGATCATAAAGATATACGTATTAGATGTCAAAATTGTTCCAATCGAAAAGTATGCATGTATTAGTGAAAAAGTGTTCATGTATTGCTATTGTCATGACAGTATTGTCCGGTGTAAACCCTAAGTAAACATGCAAAACAACAGTCTTCTAGAGAACAAAAGTTTTGAGAACTTAACGTGAAGAATGAGAGGGGCGTCTGCGTGTTGGGATGAAAAATCGTTTCAGTGAGAATCATGATTGTTTATTCTAAGCCAAAGTAGAGCTGTAAAACTAACGATAGTCATCCCATTCGATGTTTTCTATAGTTTGGATTTAAACTATCGTTACTATTGGTAGTATCGGATAATTTTAAAATTCATTCACAAAGCTATTTATATAAACTTTAGTTTTGTTTAGTGGCTGAATAATTAGCTAATTATTATATAGCGATTTTTATTAACTTCGTCCTTTCTCTTCGACTTTTAAAATATTTTGAACCGATAATATAAAAACCTAAAATTCCCAAACTGTGGCTGCGTTCATCGGCATAGCCAGAATGAAATTTAGGGGGGACGCTCGACCCTATTAAGCTGGCATTTCAGGGTACTATTTCATATATATATAAGGAAAATTTGAAAGTTAGGGGGGCTCGAGCACCCCCCGCCCCTACCTGGCTACGCCCATGGCTGCGTTTCTTTATATATTCCAGATAATCCCAGCTAGAATAAACAGAATGCGTTTGAAATTTTCCGACGCGATTTGAAATTTGAAAAATTCCGACTTTACTTGTTTTGGGCCACCCTAATGTACATATTACTACAGCATAAAAATTCCCTAAAGAGCTATGAATTATACATATGTACAGTTATAAAAAAGTTTTATTTTCGCTTTTATTATTATACATTCAAGATTTTGCTTTGTTATTATTAGTATTTCAGCAACTGCACTCAATAAAATAGGCATTCCCTACAAAAAAAAAATAACATAGAACTTCCGCTATAAATTACAAGAAACCATTTTTTTATCTGAGTGCAATTTAAAATAATTTTTCTCTAGTATTTTGCCAACACTGGCGACGCTACTGCGCTGATCGTCGAGCCATCGGCGCAGTCAATAAATTTTCAGTGCAAAAGTGTGCGCTAACGGTAACGGTTCGTTTTGGCTTTGTGCTAGCCGCATAATTAGCAACAATAACGTAAACAAAAGTGTAGTTTACACACAATCAACATTGAATTTAACACTTGTTGCATTCTATTGTGGTTAAACGAAGTACATAAAAACAAAATTGAATAGTTGATGATCATTATTAAAAATTCGCTGGTAACATAATGCCGAAAAAGTCAGGCAGATCCTCAATTGCATTCGGTAAGTACCTACCTAATTAGCATAAAATTACAAACATGAGATTAAACTGTAATGCATTTTTTCCTGTGTTTAGAAAAAGAAGCAATCGGTCAATTT
>NW_016185077.1:0-5015 GCF_001687245.7 Rhagoletis zephyria | reverse complement strand
AGCGCGGTCTGACTTGAATGCAACTCTGTTTGCCTGATTTATGGGCGTGCGGACTGAAATGATTACTTTACACAACCCCCAGTCCCACTCGCTGCTTCATAACAGCGTTTTAATTAGTTTAATTAAAAGTGATAAAAGGAAGAGAAAAATTAAAGCGGCGGCAGTTGTGTTGGTCTATGTTTTTATTATCTACTCCTTTTTTGTGCCAAACTTTTATGCCATTTTACACATTTACTTTTTACAGACTTAAAAAAGCACACACAAAAAGCGACCAAGTTTAAATATTTGAGGCTCTCAAATGCATTAATACTACTTTTCTCTACAACGCTGTTGCATACAAACTTTACATTTTACAATTACAGCATATTATTTGCAACTACTCCTGCCACTTCCCCACTAGGGTCGCGACTGACGAAAGTCATAAAATGTTGCGGCACCGTTGGCGCGCAGAGCCAGTGAAAAGAGTAGTTAGGACCCGTACGCTGGCGTAGGGGGTATGGAACATAGATAGTAGTAGGCAGGCTTGCAACAATCACTGCCACATGATATCGAGCAAAACCAAAAAAAAAAAAACGTTTTTATAATAAAAACTTTAAAAAGTTAAACAAAGCGCAGAGCAGCGCATGGCGGAAGTAAAAGCTTATGGGCGGGAAATGGTACTGGCTCGAAACTACTTCCTTGCTAATTAAATAGAGCAACCTTGTATAAACTACAAATACAGAGGAATAAACTTGCGCTGGCTTACAGCAACAATGTACTATGTATGTACTTACATTCAATCTGTGAGTTTGTGCAAAAATTCAACGTTTGTATTTGTGTACATAGTTAGCGAGTGGGGGGAAGAGTGAGTGCAAATGGCATGCAAGGCGGCACAGCAATCCTTCCTGGTATAAAAAGGTAGTTAAATTTTAAATACTTAATTAAATGCAGGTCAACCGGCGCTTCAGATTGCGCGTGGTGAGCCTGCCAGCTGCGCTGAAAACGTCGACGCCTGAAGGAAGTGATATGACAGTGTTGCATAGAACGGAATGTATTCGAGCCAATCGAACTGGGAAAGGTGTAGCGTGTGTGTTATTACTTACACAAATATGTTGGTGGGTTTGGCTGTCAAAAGGCGCTTAAATTAAAAGGACATTAACACTTAACGGGCGCTAATTTGTTTCGGAGTATCTCCATTATGCAGGAAGAAGTACTTACATAACTAAGAAAAAGGTAGTAGGTATTGGTAATAATTAAAAAAGGTACATACTTTTATTTGAATGCGTGGACCATGAGGAGCAAAGGAGTGGTAAAAATAACATCTGCGAGTGTATTGTAGTATATGGTGTTTAGGGGTTGCATATGAGTAATTTGTACAAACAATAATAAGTACATTTTAATACATAGTGGAGTGTTGGATTTGCACAGTAAATGGATAATGCGATGAGAGTTATGACGGTTATATTTATAATAAAGCTAATACAGGTAACATATAGGTATTATATTTATTTACAATGACATATAAATACGGGTATGCTTACAAAAGAGTACTATATCTGGCTCGTGAGGAACTACGCTCAGTGAAAATTAAAATTTTTGCAGAGGTTTTTGAACACATTTTTTTTAAGTTTGCCTTTAGCATTAGGCTATTTCATTAGTTTTTTTCAATGAGCGCTTTTCAAAATTTCTAAGTCTAAAGGTTAAGATAGTTAAGTTGATTCAGTTTTTATTATTTTAGATAAAAAAAAAAATTAACCATTACAAAATTTTGATGTAACAAAATATTTTGGATAATTTCTTAAATTTAATTAGTGCCAAATTTTTTTGCAAAAAAAGTTTATGTAATAAAATTTTTTAAATTATTGGGTAAATTTTATAGTCATACATGTTTTGGCTTTCAACTTAACTATCTCCAACTTGACACTAATTATTTATTTAGCTTTAAAACTTACATTTTTGCAATCCTCAAAATCCATGCAGTGATGCCAATCTTGAACGAACTGTAATGAAAGAAAATACAAAACAAAAATTGATTAACAGCTGGAATAATAAAAGGAAAGTGATTTTTATGCAATCTAGGCGATCTTTATATAGCTTATATCAACTGATATTTTGATCAACAGTGCTTTCTCCTGTTTATTAAATTGGCAAATGACGTGCCCAGAAGTATGCAACATTGTTTGCTTTAGCGAATTCATTCATTTGTTCCTTCATACATTTGGGCAATTCTCAAATAGCCTGCGATTTTTTTAAGCAACAAGTTGCACGCGCCAGCTTAACTCGCTCTTCTGTCTCTGTAATTAGACTACTCTATGGAATTCAGATTACGGAGAGCTGGCGTACTTATCGAGACATGTAGAATGAAACTTTACCTAAAATATTAACAGACAGAGCGGAAAAGTTAAAACAAATATTTTGAGCAAATTTTATTTTTCAATTCGGCAGCATCCTTGGATCATGTTCGGCCATAAAAAAATGTTTGTTGAGTGTAGTTTTTTATTTTTAAAATTTACAGCCCGGTTTTTTTTCTTTGGCTATTTTACTATGATTTACAGCGAAACACTGCAACTGTCAGCAGCTACGAAAAGAGGCCAAAGGCGTAAGAAGTGCGTTGCAGCTACCGTAAAAATTTATTTTGTATGTATTTAGTAGGCACCATGCGTTTCGGTTTTCATTTTATTCCCCTAACTTGCATTTTATGGTTTTACTACTTTTAATTTGTTGCGCTTTGTTGTTATTGTTTCTGTTGTAATTTGTTGGCTATCGCCCGCCATCTATGTATGTATGTATGTACGATTGGTAGGTGCGGCCACACGTCATTTTGCTCAACAACTTAATTTGCTATGGGATCACTGGGTGAATGCTTAGAGCGACCGTTCAGCCTCAACAACGCTTTGATCGACGACCAAACGGGGGAATACAAAGCAACTTTACAGCAGCCTATTGTAGCCATATTTACAACTCTATGTTCCGCCTGAGCACCGCCCCCTTACGCATACGCATTCTCTTCAGTAAGACGTATGTAAGTAAGCCTTCTTCACAAATTTGCTTATTTCTTTCTTTATTTTTTTTCGCTCGTCATTTGTGTTTTGCTTGTATTGTTGTTAAAGCTCAAGTCGGCAGCCGCTTTTAAATACTTTTTATTTTTGTCGCTTTTGCCTTTTTATCTTTCTTCCGTCTTTCCTCCGTTCGCTTTGATTTATTGTGGTCCTACAACGTAGCCAAGTCAATGCGCTTAAAAAACTATCAAATTGATTTATGCCAAGTCGTTTACTTTACTTAGTTTAATGCTTTAGTTTAGTAGTAAGCGAATTTAAGTTCTAGTAGAGAAGCGATAATGAAAAATAAGTATACTCCACTAATATGTATAAAAGATACGCGCTGATATTCTAATTAAGTAAGCGATCTCATAAAATAACCGGCGCGGCACAGGAAGCTATAAGCATATTTTTTCGCTGTTTTGCGAAGTAAAATTAGATTTAAATTAGAATTATAATAGTATAAGTATTTGTTCGGTTGCTCAGGGTTTTATTAGCGCGATTGCGACCGCCTGATAGGAATCAATTAACTTTAGAAGGCCTTAGGAAATTTTTGCGTTGGAAAAAATATATATAAAAATCTGAGAAGTACCCACGTTTATGAAGGAAAATAAAAGTTATGAAGAAAAATAAAACTAGCGAATTCCCGGTATCAACAGTAGAAAAATATGAAATACCAAAAAATATCATCAAGAAAGAGAATAAGTTCAAAATATTCGCTTAGATATAAAACTAGTGGTATTCAATAATTTTTACTAGGAATGATTGCATGGAATATGGTGAGATATACCACAGAGCCAATGTGAGGAGGAAAGTGAAGTATTTATGGGTATAGCATTATTTTGTTGTATTGAGTTAATTATATGGTGGAATTTATTAGTAAAGTCCACGATAAATAATAATGTAGAGCGCGTGGAAAATGGCGTCCTTTGCTGGAATCAGCGGGGCAGTTCTGATCACTCCCATCTTTAGCATTCAAAGTTATGCTTAGCGTAGTAATAGTAGATATTTGGGACACGAGCATCCTACGCCGTTCGACCATCACAAGACGATGCACCGATTTTTCCTTCAACCCGGTCTATGAGCACTTGACGATCTTTTGAAATGTCGACTGATAAAACCGATCGGTGTCTACTGAGGCTAGCTCCAGTTGGATCCTACTTTACATACATTCCTTTAAGGGGTGAATGGGATAGCCTCTGGAACCGGGATCCAGTGAAGATAATCATAGATGGATCAAAGTTAGATGATAGAGTTGGAGGATGTGGCTATGTATTGTCAAGAGCTCCTAAAAAGGAGGTAATTAACTGGAACGTATCAGTGTGATACCGACTAAGAGGGAAAAAATAAACGCTTGTGGTGCGATTGAACCAGGGCGGGAAATGACTGACTTCTCTCGTGGTTGCCATGAATTAATTTCAAATCAGGTTGATTTGGGTTCCAAGAAACATAGTAGAACCCTGAAAGATCTGAAACGGCTAGGTAGGTTACCTTTGATTCTAGTTCTTCCAAACAGATAAAATATAATATTTACTGATACACTTGCGGGCTTTTCCTGCAAAGAAGGACCTTTAATCGGCTCTACGAATGCTGCGCAAAAGCTCTAACATGCGAAATATCAAATTGCATCTGGTTGCTGGTCGTAGAAGCTTCTTTAGTCGTAACATAATGGACCATATAAGAAATTGTTGAGTGAGTGCTCTGCGGTTTGCTAGAATCAAACCTAACCTTAAGGCGAAGTCAGAACAAACACAACAAACATCATATAAAATGTTTTCAATTACTCAGCCGTAAAGACACTGTTGCATACTCCCGGGCGCAATATTTTCTATTTTCTAATTGAGCTGCTAAACAAAAACGAGTTTGTGGCTATTGCTTTTAGAGCTCCTCACAAGATTTAAATTTTCTTGAAGAAGCAGTTTCCAGCGGATGGTTTACTAATTTTATACGTATTGAAAGTAGTGGAAGGAAAATCCATTTCCTAACTGCATTTGCATA
>NW_016185075.1:0-5015 GCF_001687245.7 Rhagoletis zephyria | reverse complement strand
CTTTCAGAGAACATTGACTTGGTGTTGACCCACATTTCTGAACGGGCTTCCCGCGGCCTGTGATTCCATCTGCTAGTGCGACATAAGGTGAGCGTCCCACACATTTATGACTACTTTATTTTCCTATTCTTGCGTGATTACAGCGGACGATCTAGAACCTTCCCAACCTTCAACCAAGAAGTAGTTGTTCAATGCCTGGATAAGACTTAATAGTGGGTGTCATTTCCCGATCTTCTCGCATCGCAGTGGAAGAGGTGGCAAGTTACTACCAGCGATGAATATCGTCGCGTTGTTGTTGAAGCAATAAGATAACTTCAATACCGGAGGGAGTCTGATGAATATATATACATATAACCGCTTTTCCCAATCCACAAGGAAGGAACACCTTGTTGTTTATATCAGTTACGACAAGATGAGCCTCCATTCATGAAACCACTTATTTGACCTAATCAGTTAGAGATCAGAAGACAGCGGTGGTATCAACACCAGGGACATAAACGTAGCATTTCCATGTTAGAGGAGCAGGAGAAAGGGGCACTCTTGGCTGGAGCAAGGGTGGCCTCGAATACACTGGAAAGACAAAGTGAAGAGGATCCTGCCTCTACTAAGCAAGATAAATTGGTGGAACACTTGCAAAGGGGAAAAATATTCGCGGAAGTTTTTGATCTTCAGCCCAAGCCGCAAAGCTACTGCAGGGCAAAAAAAAAAAGGGAATACAATTGCTTTCTTTGAAGATCCTGATTAGGTTTTTTGGAAAAGGAAATACAATTTTTTGCTGCTCAACTCATCGTTAACTTTTTTCTCAGGTATTTGATTCGAAGTGGAGTAACACGCTTGGGAGTTTGAGAAAATATTTCCAAAGCGAAAAAGGCCAAATAATCTTGTTACCCTCTATGATTGTTGCTATGAAGATCTGCCTAGTGTACAGATTGCATTACAAATTTCTATAAAGTGTAGCTTTAGAACCAGCTGTTAGCGCTTGAGATTATAATATCAAATTACTTGATTATTAAGAAAATTCATTGTATCCAATGATTTCAATGCGCTAAGCTTTTCTGTGACGTCACTTCGAAAGTACGGTTCAGAAGAATATAGTTGAGAGTGAGAGAGGAAAACGGCGAGAAAACTGCAACTTTCGCTCAGCAAAGTGAAGTACTTTGATTCCTAGCTAACCTGTTTCCTCAATATTTTGTACCATAATTGCAGCGCGGTTTTCAACTAACTTTTACTCTGAGCATTATGCTCTTTAAACGCAAACGTAATCAGCGACGCTGGCGTTCAAGCTTACTATATATCTCAAACCCGAAATGGTAGTGGACGGTGAATAAATCGCAGCATATTTCCATAAGGAAACGCGCAGTCAACGTCAGCAGCGCCGCTACCTCTATTATAGCATCGAACGAAGCTGTGCCGAAGCGCACTGAATTGTTTTCGTATGTTGTGGGCCAAATACAGCGCGATGCAACACAGCATGGCTCGCAGGACATACACACGTACACACCCACACTCACACGGATACACACACGAACCAACGGCACACAGCACACAGCACACACCACAAAGCTACGAGTCGATGTGAGCTCCAGCAGGCAGGCGCCAACTTAGCGCACTTTCGCTGGCCGCTTGCTACGACAGTTGTGTGGCTGAAGCCGCTGTAAACGCATTCCTTTAGCAAGACGGATATACGTTCGTTGTTCGTTGTGTGTTTTCTCTATTGTGTCGTATTGTATCCTATCGTTCGTCGTTGTCGTTTTGGCGTTAGCGAAAAAGAAATGTGTGTTTAAAAAATAAATGGTTTTAAGTGCGCAATATCTATCAATAAAAAAATCTAGAAATCTAAAGAATTTACTATAAAATAGCTGGCTAAGAGTTAGCTGCAAAGTATTGATTGCTTAATTATATGTGAAGGAAAGCGCTGTGTAGCAGAAGAAAAACAAAAGAATTTTCTGTAAAAATTTAAGAATTTATTTAATTTAATTGCTACGAAACGCACGCAAAATCGAACGGTTCGTAGACGCGTCGTTGCTAGTCGCGCATTTACGCTTTAATTTTGCCGGTAATACCCCACACGTGTTTCATCAAGTGAGTGCTTTAAGGCTTTAAAGCTTACGCAGATATTTACTACGAAGCTGGAAAAGGTGTGCAGATTTTTTGCGATGGAATTTTAGTGCAATTTTANATACGGCACACAGCACACACCACAAAGCTACGAGTCGATGTGAGCCCCAACAGGCAGGCGCCAACTTAGCGCACTTTCGCTGGCCGCTTGCTACGACAGTTGTGTGGCTGAAGCCGCTGTAAACGCATTCCTTTAGCAAGACGGATATACGTTCGTTGTTCGTTGTGTGTTTTCTCTATTGTGTCGTATTGTATCCTATCGTTCGTCGTTGTCGTTTTGGCGTTAGCGAAAAAGAAATGTGTGTTTAAAAAATAAATGGTTTTAAGTGCGCAATATCTATCAATAAAAAAATCTAGAAATCTAAAGAATTTACTATAAAATAGCTGGCTAAGAGTTAGCTGCAAAGTATTGATTGCTTAATTATATGTGAAGGAAAGCGCTGTGTAGCAGAAGAAAAACAAAAGAATTTTCTGTAAAAATTTCAGAATTTATTTAATTTAATTTAATTACTACGAAACACACGCAAAATCGAACGGTTCGTAGACGCGTCGTTGCTAGTCGCGCATTCACGCTTTAATTTTGCCGGTAATACCCCACACGTGTTTCATCAAGTGAGTGCTTTAAGGCTTTAAAGCTTACGCAGATATTTACTACGAAGCTGGAAAAGGTGTGCAGATTTTTTGCGATGGAATTTTAGTGCAATTTTAGTGCTATTTAAATATTTATTTGTGTTTAATAGTGATCAAAATACATGTATTTTGCATAAAATTGAGACGCTTTAAGTTTTTATCTGAAAGAAAAACTAACTATTTTTATTTAGAGTTTTGCATTTTCTTTAAATGAGTTGACGAAAATAAAAGGATTTTGATGCAATTTGCTTTCGAAGAAAAGCTTCAAGAATATTATTTTGCGAAATAAATTTGCGAGAAAAATTACATTTGAAAATCCAGGCTTCAAAAATGTTGAAATTCAACAGAAAAAAAACGCTAAACATTAATGAATTGAAAATAAATTTTACCGGAAAAGCTTTCATTTGGAATTCTTTAACTTTTTCTATTAAAAGTAAAATAGGGATGAAACAAAAAGCATTTATTTTTTAAGTACTTCAAAAAAAGTTTTCAAGTTCAATACACAATCAAAATTCTTTTAAAAAATCATGAAAAACAGGAAAATTAAGTTAGCGAAAATTTTTTAGTTATTATCGGAAACAACCTTTTAAAATTTTTAACAAAACCAACACATATTCTAGCATCAAAAATAGTTAAATGAAAAAGTTTAAATTGTTTTTCACGCATATTTTAGTTAAATTTTTTTAGTAAAAATAAAGTACCTACTATTTGAAAAAATATGTATGTACATATATGAAGCAAAAAATGATAAGAATTTTTTTTTTCCCCCGATTCATTTAAATATAGAAAAAATGTTGATATTTTTTTATTAAAAAGTTTTTGAGAAAGACAGTAAATNCTTAGTAAAAATAAAGTACCTACTATTTGAAAAAATATGTATGTACATATATGAAGCAAAAAATGATAAGAATTTTTTTTTCCCCCGATTCATTTAAATATAGAAAAAATGTTGATATTTTTTTATTAAAAAGTTTTTGAGAAAGACAGTAAATGGAAAAACGATGTTAAAGCAGAGACAGAAAAAAAACGTTAAAGATCAGGATTTTTACTAATAAATCATTGCAAAATGGTGTTTTATTTTAACTTTTGCGTTAAATTAAGTTTTTTTTTATTTGTTTCTATAAAACTTAAGAGTTATAATTTTTTAACCCTTACGATGGGCCTGCGTGTTCCTGACCGCACTAAGNTAAGTTTTTTTTTATTTGTTTCTATAAAACTTAAGAGTTATTCCTACTTTTTATTTTTTCGATAATTTTTTAACCCTTACGATGGGCCTGCGTGTTCCTGACCGCACTAAGTATTTCATGATCTAAAAAAACTAAAACTGAAAATAATATTTCTTGTTCGGAGAAATAAAAATAAATTGTATCAGGGAAATAAGATTCTTATTATAAAGACCATAACCGTTACCGTCCCTAGTTAAAAGCTTTTATGAAGATCAGGTTTGAATCATCACACAAGGGTTTTAAATAAAAAAAATGCAATGTAAATTTTAATTTTTAAAAAATTCAACATTGTCTTGGAAAAGCCTTCTTAGTAAAAACATATTTTAATACATAGATATGAAAGATTATATGACATAGTTTTAAAACTGTTTTGAAACTTTAGGAAAATAAAGTCTGGATACAGGCGTAGCAGCAATAACTTAGTAAAATCCTATGAAAAATTATATATAAAAATTAAGTTGGTAAAATTTTTTTTTGAGAAATCTTCATTCAGAAAAATATGTTCAAGAAGGAAACTTTTTTCAAAAAATTTATTATTAACAAGCTTCGGAAACTACTACAGAAAATCTTTCTCTAACAGACAATGGCACGAAAAACGTACTTAAGTGTACTCAAAAACACAAGTGAAAGGTGTGAACAGTAAATATTATTTAAATCCTTTAAAATAATTGAAATTTCTTACTTAAAAAAAGTATTTTGAAAATATGTATGTTTGAAAAACTTTCAGCAACAGACCGTAGCGCAAAAAACCGTCGAAAATTTAGTTATCAAAAAATGTTCTTTTGTTTTGGAAAAAAAATATATTGAAAAAATTTAAAAAATTTTTCCTAAAAGGTTTAAGTAAAAAGACTAGAGAATAGCCTAACGTAAATTATTTAGAAGATTGAAACAAAAAATTGAATCAAAATTTATTTCATTTAGGGCCGTTTTTTAAGTAGGCTTTAAATTTTACCTGCAAAACCGTTTTAAAAAGCCCAATAAAGATAAACTATTTTCTTCTTTAGCAAAAAAAGGGACATTTATAAATGAAAAAGTGCTATA
>NW_016185074.1:2288-5015 GCF_001687245.7 Rhagoletis zephyria | reverse complement strand
CGTCAGATGACTGGTGAGGCCGTAGAGCAGGGCCACCGCCGACTGGAAGGTTCGACTGAACTCAGTGCTGGCGACAGCTACTGCCTCTTTCCAAATTTTCAAACTGAGGCCTAATCGGTTGGAGTAAGTTCCACCGAGAAGGTAGCCAAGTTTGATGTGCTGAGCCAGACCGAGGACGGTGAGTCGGGCCAGTTGACAGTCAGAGTGGGCGTCAAGATTGGGAAAGTCCAGAAAGTCCGCCGGCAGGCGGAGGCGATCGGCAAGCGCCTTCAGACTTTCCTTGGCGTTTCGAGCCAGCTGCTTAGCCAGACGGCCAAAAACCGAATAGTCGGCCTCCTTCACCGAGCTCAGATCACATACCTTGTGGTCCTCTGGTCTGCTCGGACTGCTCATCGGCCGCAGCGGTCCTCGGGCGCCATGACGAATGAGGACAATCACTTTCGTCAGCTTCAGGCCGAGCTTGGCTAGCTCCTGTTCACTGGACGCCGTGGCAGCCTCGTCGCCGATGACGATGTTTTCGAGAAAGTTGCAGTACCGCCACAGGTCCTGGTAGCCCTCGTCGTGGTAGCTGTGATGGTCATCATCTTTTGCTCGTGCCTGCGCGGCTCGCTCCTCTAGCTTATCACCGCCATAAGCAGCTTCCGTCTGGGTAAACAGATGTGGATAGTACTCGGCGAGAAAGAAGTATCGAATCGCTGAAAAAGTGGAAAATGGTTAGCGTAACCCGTTTTTACATTTTGGTAAACAATAACAAACCAAAAGCGAGCACGGCCACAGCTACGGCGCTGAGCGATAGAAAAACGCCCAGCTTGAGGTGCTTAAAGGGGACCATGGCTGTTTTTTAAAGATGATGATGAGGAACTCTCCATGCAAGAGAGCTGACAAAGGCAGTTGTTCCAAATGGATCGACTGTTTAGCGGTACAAAAGTCGAGCGAGCAAGGCGCGTGCTGCACTTTAAACGTCTTCTGCGGAGGGTTCTGCACAACTTTTTTTCTGACAAANAGCAGCAAAAGAACTGCCGAATCTTCGCTCTTTCTCACACACACACTCTATCGCTTTCTGTTTAGCCGGCTTTTGGTCCCGTGTGTTTTGGACAAAAAAGCCGAAGCGGTATCTCATCAGGTGATCTTCAGAAAATCATCCCCTACATCACCAGCAGCAGCCAGCCATGGCAACGCAGTACATAAAGGTCGCCGAGTCGCCGGAGGAGGACGAGGCGATGGAGGTGCCATGTGAAACCGACAATACAGTGTAAGGCTCTTTATTTCGAAACCTTTTTTTGTGCATTCTTTTTTCTATTCCTATTCTATTCGCTCTACAGACTTCTGACGACGCTGACATCGGTCTTTCCCGGCGCCTGTGGGCTGAAGTACCGCAATGCGGACAGCGGCACAATGAGAGGCCTCAGGCTGACCGACGGCAAACTGCAGGCGCCCGACGAGGGCTGGTCCGTCGTGGAGCAGTACTACTGCTGCTTTCCCAAAGGTTTGTTCTGTTTCCTGCATTGTTGATAACCTAATTTACTAACTGTCAACTTCTGATGACTATGATGATTGTAAACAGCCGACAACAAGAGAAAGTTGGACGACCAAGAGGAGAGCGCCGTGCCGACCAAGGTGAAGCGCTACGACGAGAAGAAGTGCTCCGATCTGATTGTCCTAGGCCTGGCCTGGAAAACCACCGACAAGGAGCTGCGCGAGTACTTCGAGGAGACGGGCGAGCTGCTGATGGCGCAGGTAAAGAAGGACACCAAGACGGGCCAGTCGAAGNCTGGCCTGGAAAACCACCGACAAGGAGCTGCGCGAGTACTTCGAGGAGACTGGCGAGCTGCTGATGGCGCAGGTGAAGAAGGACACCAAGACGGGCCAGTCGAAGGGCTTCGGCTTCATCCGCTTCGCCGACTTTGAGAGCCAGGTGAAGGCGATCACAAAGCGGCACTGCATCGACGGTCGCTGGTGCGACGTGCGCATTCCCCTGAATAAGGATGGCGCCCCGGGAGGACTGGGGATGGGCGGTGGTGGCTTCAACGCCGCTGGCGGCAACGGCACCAGCACCGGCGCCGACCAGTTCTGTCGGAAGATCTTCATCGGGCGGATTACCTCGGAGATCACCGTGGACGACCTGCGGGAGTACTTCAACAAGTACGGCGACATCAGCGACATCTTCATCCCGAAGCCCTTTCGCGGCTTCGCCTTTGTCACCTTCAGCGAGCTCTCCGCTAACCAGGAGGTGACGCCGGAGCTCTTTGGCGACGACCACATCATCAAGGGCATCTCGGTGCACGTCAGCCACGCCGTGCCCAAGGCGGAGATGAACTACCACCACCAAGCGCCGCCGCACAACCCCTACGGCAGCAGTCCCTATGGCGGCGGCGGTCCCTACGGCGGCGCGTCCTCTCATCACAACAGCCATCACCACAATCCCCATCCGCCGAATCCCTACGTGAGTGGCGGCAGCAGCAGCAGCAGCTCGAAGCCCTACGGCCGGTACTCGAGCTACAACAGCAGTAGCTACTCGAGCGGGGGCGGCGGCGGCCATCACGGTGGCTACCACTCTTCACATTCAAACAACGGCTCCTCTCACCACTACGGGTCGCACCACTCCTCATCGAGTTACAGCTACGGCTCGGGGGCTAACGGAAACTACGGAAACTCCTCGACCGGCTCTAACTACTCACCACCGCCGTACGGTGACCAGTACGGCGGCGGCGGCTACGGTCGAGGACC
>NW_016185074.1:0-2229 GCF_001687245.7 Rhagoletis zephyria | reverse complement strand
CCGCCGATCGGCGGTGGCTACGGTGGCTCCAAACCGGAGAACGAGTACGGCGATCCGAATGGCGGCGCCGGCGGCGGTGGCGGAGGAGGCGGTGGTAGCATGTACAGCAGCAGCAGATCACGCTACGCAGTGGGCGACGGAAGTAACAGCTACGGGGGCCGCGACTACTACCAATAACCGGGACTGGAAAGCACACACACCGACACTAGTAATCTTTTTATCATTCGAACCAACAGCGATAGTAAACATGAACTCATAGGATGAATACACACATTAAGACTGGGGACTACTCACTACCACCACCACCACCTCCTCTTCCTCCTCCCCTTCACAACCAGCATCCATTTTTTTCTATTCATATTTATATTTCAATGGCGTTCAGACACACACACACTACCCAAACTCATACTAGGCACCTTTTCCTTTCCATTCGTTTCCCTTTTCGTCCTCTCCTGTACATCATCTCCTGCACTGTGCGCGAACTCCTTACACACCTTTTCTCCCTTTTCCTCCTTTTTTTCTCATCTGAAAGAAACGCTTCACTTTTGAACAAGCTGCTGCTTCTGTGCACTTTTATCTGCAAATGATTTTTTTGAATGTTCCCTGAATACCACCACCTCTTCTATCCAATTAATAACCGGCACGGAACNCCTTTTCGTCCTCTCCTGTACATCATCTCCTGCACTGTGCGCGAACTCCTTACACACCTTTTCTCCCTTTTCCTCCTTTTTTTCTCATCTGAAAGAAACGCTTCACTTTTGAACAAGCTGCTGCTTCTGTGCACTTTTATCTGCAAATGATTTTTTTGAATGTTCCCTGAATACCACCACCTCTTCTATCCAATTAATAACCGGCACGGAACCGCCAAAAAGTATATGATATGGTGGAAAAGTTCTGGTGAAAAGTTCTCCCGATGATGAGGAATGGAAGGGAAGAGAGAGAGGAAAGTGTCCACCCACGGGACATGACATTTCGACAGAGCCAATTTCTCGGAACACTTCTGCACCGGTTCTCAGCATAGGCCGTCGCCGCCGCCACCCGCGCACTTCATCTACAGCAGAAATGTTGTACAGCAAATGAAACACGTGTAAGGGCAGGGAGAAGAGAGGCGGCGGTGACAGCATCGACATAGACATGGAAGACAAGAGATGCCAGACAGACTAGCTGGGGATCCTTTCTTCTTCTTCTTTCCATTTTCTATAGCTGCAATGAGAAGATCCTGGCTGCCCTCGGCGACTGCTGCTGCTGCTGCTGCCGCTATATAGCCCTTGTAAAGTTGTGGAGTGTATCCAGTTTGGCGGTTGTCGCCACTATATAACGCCACCACCGGTCATCATCATCATCATCGGCGGCGGCANGTTGGCAAGCAGAAGAAGGTTCCTAGCCAGCCAAAGAGAGTAGTAGGCCTACGTGCTACCAAAGCTGTGTGCTACCCACGCACTACCAAACACTGCGACGACTGCTGCTGTGGCACTCCTTGGACGAGCTAACGGCGACGCACAGAGCCCTTCCTCTCTTCCCTTCCTTCTTCCAGCTTGGAGTCCAAAAAGCTGCTGCTGCTGCTGCTGAACTGTCCGACTCAGCTTTGGAACCTTTTGGCTGCTGCTGTCTCGGCTTCTGAGTCACTCGCTTGAGCTGCTCTCTAACCCATCTCACAGCCACAACCGCACACAGCCAGCCAGCCAGCCGCACAGCCATTCCACTAGACATTCCACCCGTCTGTGATTGACTTTGACCAGAGCAAGCCTCTCTCGCTCGCTGGCTCGATAGCTCTTGCTCTTGCTCTCGCTTGCTCGAGTTTCGAAACCAAGCCGCAGCAGCCGTCATCACCGTCACCGCCTAAGGACCTGAACAGTTGCTGGCAGTGTGGAGCGTCTTCCAAACAACAAACTGAGAGCTCTTCTTTCTCATCAGTGAAAAGGGGTCACCAGTGCACCTCAAGGCTTACAAGAGTGAAAGTGAAAAAGAGAGAGAAAGAGGAACAGACGAGCAGCTGCAGTCCACCTCAAAGCATCCAACTCCACCTCGAGACTTCCAAGCGTTTCGAAAAAAACTTTAAAAGATTCCTCCCCCTCTAATTTCGAACTTTAACCTTTAACACTTCCCACCCACCCCAAACACTTCAGACATGTAAGTTGTGGAGCACTTTGATAATGGTATTTACTCATGATCATCTTTCTCCCTCAGGTCCTCAAAGAAGGCCAAGGCAGAGGCAGAGGCGGCCGCGGC
>NW_016185073.1:0-5016 GCF_001687245.7 Rhagoletis zephyria | reverse complement strand
TAGATGACAAAACAGTTTAAGCTTTAAAAGTCAACTTAAAAATATTCAACATTTTTTTTAACGGAATCATAATATTGAGATTTTTGATGCTGTTTTTTTTTTTTTTCAAAGATTTGTTTAAGAAAACCTTAAATAACTGTCCCAAAACTATACCGATATAGACTTGTGAGGTATCAGTCGAAAGGTATTTCCTCACTATTTTCATTTCTTTGCAAAATAACCCATTCACGTGCCAATTTATTTTTTAATATCAACACATCTTAATTCAACCTTGAATGAAGCTTGCATGCTTTGAAAGAAATAAAAAGGGAATACCTCATAAGTCTGAATCGGTAAAGTGTAGGCTGAGTTATCCAATTTTTTTTTTTAATCAGTCTTTGAAAAAAGTTCAAAAACAGCATCAAACATCTCATTATTGTGCTTCCGTTGAAATTTTGTTAAAATATTTTTTGTCATCTAAGATGCTTTTTTGCAAAAAAATACTTAAAAAAACTGTTTTTGTTCCCAAAAAAACTCAATTAGAGGTATGCATTTTCAAATCGGTCCAGCTCACGTAAATCTTAATATTTTTCCGAAATATTTCGGTGTCTTTCTTCCTTGATATCCGATTTTTTAAATCTTTATGTCGCCGAAAAGCTCGCGCTCAGGACTATAATTGGTCGTTAAACAGTTTTGGGCTTCAAAACCGCTTTAATTTTTAAATTCATCGATTTTGGAACTACTATCCCTAGATCTTTATTTTTATGCTATATATCTAAAGCCCTAAAAAAACGACGGCGAACTTGCTTAAAAAGGATAAAGCTGTATTCACAAATAAAAGAGCTATAATTTTTTTATTACTTCCGTGTAGGGTTGCCAGATTTTTTATGCGCGAAATCAGTACGTTGGACTTTTTCATGCTAAAAAAATCAATAGTTTTCAGTACATTTTTATTCAAAGCAAAATTATGAATGTAAATAACAGATAATACTTTAAAACGCCAGTGTGCTTGCTTTTAACAATATTTTTCTATATAAATAAAATATATGTAGCTCATAAAAAATAAAAGTTTTATTTATTCACTTTACCATGAGTGTGGACATCATTCTGCACAGAAGCCCTTAAATTATTTTATATTTATGGCATTTTTGAACAGCAATAATGAGATAATTTCCATCTTCAGTGTTTAAGTAGTCAAAGAATTCTATACATTTCATTTTAAAATTACTTTTAATTTGCAGTTCACTTTAAAAAATTTTAATCAGAAGACGGTTTCTCTCTTTATGCCAGGAAGCAAACTTTATACTTAAGATCCTCTCAGTTGCTTCGTTTGAGTGTGGTATTGGAAAAAAAATAAAATATTGCATACTTTTTCAAACTGTGGTAAAAAGCCACTATTTAGGGACTTCATCTATACCCGGCGATATGCCCATAAAACTATTACACGTACGTACAAGAGTAGTAGTCTGGTAACCGTACTTGTGTGGAGGCTTACATTTTTAATTTTTGTTGTATTTAACTTCTCATGATCTGCATTTAACATATTTTGTATGGAAAAAGCTCGACCATCAAAAAAGGTTCATACACTTGAACGGTTGTAACTCAGATGAGAAACAATTTCGAACAGTTGAGCGAGTTTCTGTCTTGCTTAGCTTAACACAAAAACGTGAATCAAAAATTATTTTACTTGAAAGAGTGAAGTTTTACTGAAGAAGAGATTGCAGCTGTAAAAAATATTTTTTGAACCGAAAAATCTGTTCAGCAATAAGTTAGCAACGAATCGGGATGCAACACAATATTTAATTTATCTAAAACAGAAAAGCATTGCAAATGTGCCCAAAAATCTCAAATTAATCCTATACCCAACCGAGTTAATTAAAAAACCCATTTGGAATTTGGGAACGTGCGAATATTCCAGTAGTTGGCAGACTTACAATTCGTAAATACATATGTATATAAACGTAGTTATACAAAAATATTATTTTATCACAAAAAATCCAACTACTTATAAAGACGAAAAATAAAGTGGGCTATTCCGGATCTCTACATGTAAATGCGGAATAGATTTGAGAAACAACACAACTGTAGCGACACAGCGAGAATACCATCAAGTTCAATGAACTTTCTTGAACCAATACGGATCGAGTCGGTTATTATTACCTGATAACCAAGGATGCGCGATTGCAATCGAGCACACACCAGATGCAGTAACAATTACTAATTGTCAACCGTCTAAATTTGGATATGCTCCTAGTATAATTAGTGAAGACGAGTTCCAATCAAATCTTTACTTACAAGCAGCACCACTGCCAAAAGCATTGAAAGTATCGGACGTCAATCTTTAAATTTATTGATTTGATTATTATGTCCTCTTGAATCTAACCGTTTTTATCTATCCGCATATTTAACGTTCCTCGAGGAAGTATTAACTTTAATAGCAATTCCTTCGAGGAAATAATAGGCTGGAATAGATTTCAAAATACTAAGCCTACAATTTTGCAATTTTGTTTGCAAGAGGAACAGCGAGAACATTCACAGATGTAATACATATCGAGCCCTAACCGCCTAAAAGATGTAAGTCATATTTTTTTCAAAATTATATTTTTGATGCAGAAATTCCTCTAGATGCTCTCGGAACATTTGTGGTCAAAAAAAAAAGAAAAAAACTGTCGCTTTCATCTTTTTATTATTTACTAACGAGAAATTTTACAGACATTTTATGCCATACTCCAAATACTGAGAGTTTTTTCCATGTTGTAAGTGAATCTCCACTTGCAGTTTCAGACACGGAACTGGCATATTTTTGCTAAACATGAGAGTCGGAAGGCATACAGCGTACTCGAATCACGAAAAGACTTCACGTAATTATTCATCGAAGCGCAAAAGTTAGCAATTGCTTAGTGGTGAATTTTGCCGGATTTTAAAAACATTATAACTTTTTTGTTTGTTAATAATGCCCAAACCTTTTTTAGCTGTCGTTTTTTGTGGGCTTTAGATATATAGTATAAAAATAAAAATCTAGGAAAAGTAATTCCAAAATTAGTGAAGGAATAAATCAAAACAGTTTCGAAGGCCAAAACTGTTCAATGGCCAATTATAGTCCTGAGCGAGACCTTTTCAACGACATGGAGATTTAAAAAATCGGATATCAAATAAGAAAGTTATAGCAAAAAACGTGATTTAGCGCTTTTCATCGGGTGCACAAAAAAAATTTACACCTAAAATTTTTTCTCGGCATGAGTATTCAAATAACATTGTCACACGTTCAATTTTTTTTTTCGTGATACGCCTTAATGTACATATACCATTTTCGTATTAAAAAAGAGCAACAACAAAATAAAAGAGCAACAGTGGACGTGACCATAGCAGTAACAACAATAATAATATGATATGATAGCAATGCATAAAATAGTTGCAACAACAATAAAATGTCATTATGTGTACGAAAGCAAGAATTATAAAAAAAACGCAGCAAAAAAATCTAGAAAAGAAGCGCTAATGTCGTTTTTTTTAGGGTAAGCAGGCAGAAAGAGAAGGTGGAGAAGAAGGCGTGCCCCGGGGGGCAGCGCGATAATGCTGACATGTAAGCACAGCGATATAATATGTAATTTCATTGTGGTCATAATTATGCCTTCAGTTGTACATTCGTGCGCTTTCATTGCAGCATATGCTTGAGCAGCAAGCAGACCAAATGAATGCGTAAATAAATGGGTGGCATATCCATATGTATTACATTAACTGCATCTCCAAAAAAAAAGTAGCAGTTTTTCCGCCGCGATTGTAAAATGTATTATATTTTTAGACTTCCACCAAATATTTCGGAAGAATATTAAGATTTACGAGAGCTAGACCGATTGGAAAATACCGCCAAAAATTGTTTTTATGAAAAAAAAAAAATAGTTTCTTAAAACAACATCCCCTCAGATGACAAAAAAGTTTAAGTTTTAAAAGTTTACATAAAAATATTCAACAACAAAATATATTGAATTTAAAGTTTTTTCGATCAAAAATTTTCGATATATTGAGTCTTTATTTTTTTAAATCTTTTTTAACCGTTAGATATAACGGAGACTGCGTTTTTATGATTAATTTAAATCTTTTATGAAATATAAATTCACCTTTGTTGGAAATAAAACCAAACTCAGATTTTGGTATTATTTCCCATTTAAAAGTGAAATGAATCAAATTTTACGTTGTTGCCGTTTGTGATATTTCATCCCCCGGTGCGGTTTGCTTTTAGTATTTAAAATCAATTATTTTGGCTAATTATAGAATTTTTGCAACCAAAAAATACAACAAATACAAAGAATATTTATATATTAACAGCCATTTCATACGTTTGTATGTACAATACATATGCAGTTATTTATTTATGCAAACAACAAAGAAGTACTGTGAGAATAAGATGGATTTATTTCCGCAATTCTTTCCATATTAAAGGAATCTAACAAGCATTAAAATGTTATCGCCTAGTACATACATATGTATGTATATATGCATATGCATAGGTATTAACTGCACAATGCACTTACACATTCAAACGAAATCGAATTAGTAAGTTGCAATCGAGCGGAAAGCAAGAGGGAACAAACATTTCGAGGTGTTGTACTCGCAAAACATTTTCACGCTTACAGTTTCTCAGGGAGATGATCAATGAGGCAATCAGCAACATGGATTTCCAACACTTCAGCAGCTGATTGACAAACTTATTAGTGACAACGGTTGCATCAGTTGTGTTAAAAACTTTAACAAACAACGGAATTTTCCTCAGTTATAGACCAATGTATTCACCAATATTTGTATTTTACACTGCTTGTTTATCCCTTTACATTAAAAGTCTGCTGCATCTGTATTTACATATAAATATTTACATATATTTTTATTTACTCTCCTCGTCATTTGAATAGCCTTTTGGTCCTCAGTATGAACCGTTTTAATTATGTTTGTTTAATATTCATTAATTTTATATAAATATGTAGCAATTCTACAACGAAAAACATGTAAATCCGATTTTAAAATCTTATACAAATTAAAAAA
>NW_016185069.1:0-5018 GCF_001687245.7 Rhagoletis zephyria | reverse complement strand
TGGGTAACTTGGTAACTTGGCAACTTTTTTTATTTTTTTATTTTGGTAATTTGGTAAAGTCAACTAAAAGTTGGACTTAATTTGATAAATTGTACTGTGGTTGTATGTAATGGTGGCAACACTACAAGAAACAATTGCAATGATCAGGCAACATGGCGCACAACAAGAATAATACGGTGCAACAAAATAAAAGTCATGAAATACACCCGAAACAAAACCCAGTGTAGGTTGTAGGTATGGTCGAGTACAACACGAAATTAGGTCCCGTATAGTTCCTGAACCCTTAATTTTTTTATACAAAACCACACGGTATTTTCGTACTTGATACACTTATCTATTAATAGCTTGACTTCCATCCGATTTAAAAAATCGAACAAGTTTTGAAAAGAGGAAAATGGGCGTAGTACCGCCCACAGATATCAAATGTATATGCGTATCTCAAAAACTACTTGACCGATCTCGACAAAATATGATATACACATTGAGCTTGGCTTCCTCAATTTGATTTTGACGTCTTACTTTTCGATATGGAGGCTATGCTCAAATGTTGTAGTTGTAATTTTTAGAGCTTCACGAAAACGCTTATTGCACGAAAACTAGTGAAGCGATTTCAAAGCAAGGTGTGGCGTTTTAAAAATAAAATTCCAAACCTATCGACAGATTTATCTTTGTAGTTAACCAATTCGGTTTATGTCGGTAAAAACAACGGTAAATGTTGGCTTATTTTGGGGCCAATTTTGAGCCTTTAAAGTGCTCTAGCAGCTTATGATTTGCAGGTTAAACTTTCTTTTGCGGGATTTAGGTTCTTTGGAGAAATAGGAATATTATCGCGTACAAATTTTATATAGATTCAAGAAATACCGAGCATTCTAAGGCAAAAATGTGTATGTAGGTATGTCGGCTTTTGAGTAACAGATGGCGCTATATTTATAACCTAATGTATGTAGCGTATGCAGCGTATGTATGTATGTAAATACTTATGTTGATTGCAGTTAATATGGTAATGTGTGTATCAGATCTGTACCGTTCGTTCGATTTTACAAAATGTGGTATCAAGTTAAAGGGCTTGGCCTTTGGATGTGCAATCACTTTTTATTTTTTCAAAAATAGTAGCCACCTGATAAAAAAATTAAACTCAATTTATTTTTAAGTTAAATCAATTATCACACTATGAGTATCGATTGAAATTGTTTTTAAAAGGCCTTGGTTCCTAATTATATGTAGAAGGGTTGCCACCTGTTTTAAAAAAAGCAAGTTCGACTTAAATTAAGACAGAGGATTGAAATCTATCTCCTGATATGGATGTCAGACGTAAGAGGTTATGGTTTGAAAATATTTTTCAGAGTGTTGCCACCTTGTTGCAAAGCTAGATTCAATATAAGCAATAGGTTAAATAAATTACTTCAATATGAATATAAATCAAAATTGCTTTGAAGGAACTTTATTTCCAAACTGCATGAAGGAGGCTTGCCACCTGATTTTATAATTCAATTCAATTTGAATTAAGAGTATTATATAATTTAAATTGTATGTATTACAATATAAATGTCAAACGAAAAAGTTTATCGAGGTTTTGGCTTAAAAATAATTTGAAGAGCATTGCCACCTGTTTGCAAAGTTGAATTAAATTAAATTATATGAAATATTGAAACATTGGCGTCAAACAAAGGAGTATTAAGAAATATTTAGTTTGAGCATTTATAACATTAAATAGGGTTTCAACCTGTATAAAAAGTTAGACTCAATTATTTAATAAGTGAAATGAATTACTAAAGTATGGATATAACTAAACTTTATTTAAGAGTGTTGCCATATGTTTTTGAAATAAAATTCAACTTGAATTAAGGGAATTAGATACACAATTTAAATATGTATCGCAGAATGTGTGTCAGTCGAAAAAGGTTTAACAAGGTTTTGGTTTCAAAATATTTCGAATAGGGTTGCCAACTGTTTTAAAATAAGAATTCAATTGAAGTATGCATAGGAAATATTAAAATATGACATGAAACGAAGGTGGTAAGATACTTAGTTTGTATATTTAGAACACTAAAGGGGGTTGCTACCTGTTTAAAATTGTAAAATCAAATTATATAATAAGCTAAAGCAATTATTGAAAATATGGGTGTCAAATGAAATGGGTTTAAAAAGGCTTTATTTCTGAACTGTATTTAGGAGCTTTGTCACGTATGNCTACCTGTTTAAAATTGTAAAATCAAATTATATAATAAGCTAAAGCAATTATTGAAAATATGGGTGTCAAATGAAATGGGTTTAAAAAGGCTTTATTTCTGAACTGTATTTAGGAGCTTTGTCACGTATGTAAAAAATCAAATTTAACTTAATTCATCAGGCACATGAAATATTTATGTAGGTATCACAATATCAGACGCTAGATATTTGTTTATTTCTTAACTATATTTAGGAGAGTTGCCAGCTGTTTCAGAAGTCTTAGCTAAATTTTGCACAAATTCTACTAATACTACTAATACAATACGGAGACCTAGGCTAATATAAAAAGTAATACAAATTTCTGCAGTATGAAAGGAAAAAAAATAATATTCAAGTAGTAATACACGTCATGGCATATGTATGTCTATTTATGAGTATGATTGAAGTTAATATGGATCTGCTTCTCTATTGCTAATACTCAATATTTTGCTATTATATTCAAAACAATCAAAACGAATATTTTATGCACCGTTTTTAACTTGAATGTGATCTTAATAATATGAGGTATTCTACGTTTAAGTTAAGCGGCTGTGGCTCCGACAATAAGGGCCGAGTTCACAGTGCTTAGTTAAATCATTGTTAACTTAACCACCAACAAGAGTTTAACTATGTTCACTATGGAAACTCGTATCGCCTAA
The DNA here is from genome assembly GCF_001687245.7 of Rhagoletis zephyria. Classification (NCBI taxonomy): domain Eukaryota; kingdom Metazoa; phylum Arthropoda; class Insecta; order Diptera; family Tephritidae; genus Rhagoletis; species Rhagoletis zephyria. The sequence goes on along the minus strand of NW_016185069.1, from coordinate 2,151 downwards.
AAATATACAAATTCTAAAAATCAATACTTTTCTATTCAAATTTGAAATTTGTTCCACAAAAAAAAAAATAATATCACAAAAGTTTAACTATGGGGGCATGCTGGTTTAAACGTTTGTTAACTGAGCATTGTAAATATGAAATTCAGTAGTTAAAACTCTTATTAGTGGTTAACTACGAACTGTGAATTTGGCCCTAAGGTGTAGAAATTTTGTTGTGCAATAATTTTTTTTGTCGCTCTAACCCAAAATCCAAAGCCTCTTGCCTTTACGCAATCCATAATGAACCGCTCCTGTTCTCTACAAACAATTCAACGAGTTAACAACAGAGGGCGCTCAAATCTATAACAGTTCCGTCATGAACCTTGCACCTATAAAATTAATAAGTGCCTTGCGTGTCACCTAGTGGCGAGTAGCGCAATATGCTTTAGTCATGGTTGCCAGTGTTAGTAGAAAAACAAAGGGAAAGCAATGGAATGGATTTTGCTACATTGTAATCGATGCAAGTTCCCCACCTTGAATTTTTCGACCTTTTTTTTAGAATTTGTCACCACTATTTAACAGCCAGAGCGCAGACCGACGCAAAATTAACAGAGATATTTAAATGGGAAATATTTTTGGTGTTATATTTTTTCTAACAATAATTTTTCCAAAAAAATCTCTCTTTTAAGGTGTATTGCACAAATAAGGTAAATTTAAATCGAAAACCGTTTTATAAAATTTTTGATTTTTGAAATATGTAGTGTTCTCTGTTTATACAGAAATTTTTCACACAAAAAAAAAATGCTCATTTTAAAAACAAGTTAGTTTTCCTTATCGAACATCCACACTACCATATGAGCGCACATCTTGCTGGCTCTCGCTGAATTCATTGGAATGCACTACAGGAAGTACAGGGTGAACTAGGGAGAGAATATTCTGCACTGTTGCCAGCTTTTTGCTTTTCAAACTAAATTTAGTGCTATTTTTATTCAAAACGCGAAATTTTTTGAGTTTGGTGCTCGGTGCGTTTTTCGGTACTTTTTTTTCTTAGTTTGAAGACACTAAATCTTTAAGAAGATATGACATAATAATGACAGAATTACATTCGGTAATTTTCTAATGCCTGCTGAAGGGCGACTGCTCTAAGAAAAAAGTCCATGTTAAGTTTGTTACTTTTCATGACTATTCAAAAAAGCAGCAGCATCTCCTTACAGCGAAATTAATAACGAACCTTGTAAAGAAATAATAGTCGAAATTGGATGCCATTTGTAGAGGAGACAGCTTTTTGACACAAAAACATTTTTCCCACTATGCGCCGGTGAATAATACGCTCAAATAAGGCACAATAAAAAGGGAAATGAAATTTCGCTATGTTTCAGGTGTTAAGCGTTCGGAAAGAAAGGTGCGGTGGAGATTAAACTCCCACATAGTTCATGAAACTGCAATAAAATTAAAAACTTTGACAAAAAATTTTCAATTTATTCTATTGATTTTTATTAGTTAGAATCGGAATACATACAATAAAACTTTTTATGCATACAAAGTCCGTTAAATACTAAAAAACAAATCGAGAAAATACCCAATTTTTTGGGGGTTTTACTCCTTTATCAAATTTAAAACTTGGCAACACTGCTATTCTGCTTTCATATCTTCTTGTCATTCGTTTTTTCTGCATTCGCTATTTTATTCTATACGCNGGAAAAGCAGCAGCAGCAGCGTTGAAGAAGCAGCTGATTTTCGTTTGACGTTCCGGTGGTGTTAGGCAGAGCGCTACAGCTGCGCTAACTGCGCAGTTCACCATTCGAAAGAACAAAAGAAGGTAAGATTTGTATCTAAAAAAGACGTTTACTAATATTTTATAAAAAATACCTTTACAAACTTCTTTTCCATGCTAGCGTCCATTTTGGTTTACTTATAAATTTGGCATTTCTCCTCGGCGCAAAAATAATCGATAAAACCAAGTTGAACACTGAAAAGTTATCGGTTTAATCTGAGATTATTTTTTTCTGATTACAGATTTACCAGGGACGAATTTTGTATGGCTAATCGCCTTTTCTAATTACAGATTGGGGAGTTCAGCGCCCCCTAATGAGGATAATCTATTTATATGTAAACCTAGTATACCGACATGATTCAATAATACAAGGTTCGATAAACTGACAGTTGTCTCTC
>NW_016185068.1:0-5018 GCF_001687245.7 Rhagoletis zephyria | reverse complement strand
AAAAAATTCGCTGTACCTAAACTTTATTGACTGACTGTATGTATATGCAGCTTATAAATATTATATTTTTATATGATCACTTTAATCTAATGCTAGCTGGTTAATTCATAGGCAGGTAGAACTGTTCTCTCAATTTGTCGGCCATGGTTTTTTTTGAAGTTTGCCAGCATTTTAAAATCATATAAAACTGAAAATTGAAAAAATTCAATTGCTGAAAAGTGTTGTTGTAGAGATTGAAAATGTGAATGTGTGTGTTAATTTGTGAGTAAATTGTAAAATTAAAAAGCTTGAAAGCGTAAAAATTTGCTAAAAGTGTCTCTCAGCGGTTCTACCCTAATAAATTTGTATCATGCTCCAAAAATGCATGTGAAATAGGCAAAGTCCTAATTTTGATCCTAGGGAGTGGATTGTTCTATATCGAAAAATATATCCCTTTTTATTTCCATATCAAAAACTATTTAGAGGTCGCTCAAAGCGCTTAAAGTTTTCCATGTATTTTGTATATGGAAAAACGTAATGGTTTAGAAACTCTGCTTCTCTTCAGGAGACTTTCAACGATAATACCAAATTGTTTACTTTACCATATTTTAATACTTACTATTTCCTATGGCTCTCCACATTGCGTTTCTGTGTGTTTTTGGAGGACTTATAAAAAATAGTTAAATAAACAATTGGGTCTTATTATTGGACGTCTTCTGAAGACAAGCAGAGTTTTCCAATCGAAAAATATAGATTATCAAGAACTCTAAACCATTTCTACTAAAAGTGATTTTTTCCACATGCATGGAAAACTTTGAGCGCTTTTGAGCGGCCTCTTAATATTTTTTTGATTTCAAAAAAAAAAAAAACATGGGTATATTTTTTTTCTATAGAATAATCCTATGGGGTGAGAGCGCTAAAATTCCGATTCAACTTCTTTTGCACCACCCTAATGTACATAAATTTATTAAAGCCCTGGCTAAAGATATAAAACCAAAAATGCTAAATTTTAAGAAATAGGTCCAAGTAATTGCCTATTTAGTGTCTGGAAGTACTTTACTGATTTTGAGAATAGTTTCCGGAAAAAATTTAGCCTAAGATTTTCGATGTGTATTGTAAAGAGATACCCACACTTAGGTCCGGAGGCCCTATATTTTTTCACATATTCGGTATTCAAGTTTTCAAACTTCCTCCGTTTAAATTGTTAGTTTTTTTTTTTTAATTCGCTAGTACTTCTGCTGAAAATCACATTTTTAGTTCAAGTATTTTTTTTTACAAATTTTCGCCTATGAGGAATGTATTATTACCAAAAATGGGGAAAATACAAACAGAAGAAATAACGGCATTGCTGCCCTTGCCTATGCCGAAGGCAGGGCCGTCGATAGAAATCTCGGACCCGAGACGAAAAAATCAAGGGCCCCTGTATATAAAGTGTATAAAATTAACAGCATATGCCCCAATCGCCGAAAACAAAACTGAGGGGAAAATTTTTCTTCTCAGGTTTCGCAGATTTTTGATTAAATATATCTGGGTCATACATATTCTCTCAAACATGAAAATTCACTTAATCCCGAGACACCTTTAAATTAATGAACATTTAAAAAGCACAACATGAAATCAAGGGTTGTTTTTCGCCCCTTTTCCCCCTCCCTGTCGGCGGGCCTGGCCGAAGGCTTCGCACCTTTCATGAATATAAGAAAATTGTATACAACATAAACAGATTTCACAGTGAACCTTTCATTTCTGATGAGTAAATAAGGACCGTTCTCTCAAGTAGGTGTTAAAAGTTATCTGCCGTTTAAACCTAAATTTTGTTCTGAAAAATATTTATTGAAGGGCAGATAAATTGTAAAACCTACTTGAGAAAACGGCTCTAAGTGAAAAAATGTTTGAACCTGAACTACATATGTATGTATGTATGTATGTATATGGAGGATTTATAGAAAATCTCATACCTGAACAATCAGTTGTATGGGAGCTATATGCTGTAGTAGTCAGACGAACATGGCTAAATCGAGTCAGCTCGACGTTCTGACAATTTTGGTATGGAGGGCTGCAGCTTTGCAATGGTACCTCTTTTATTCGCCGAAGCGACGAACAAAATTTAATGTAAAGATATTGGAAAACACGTTATCGAACCTTGCTAATTAAATGTTTGAACATTTCCTCTCTTAAAAAAAAACAATTCCTCTCGAAATCAAAAAGATGGCCGACAATTTTTCACACGCAAATCCAATATTTGAATATTTTGAAGTTGGATTTATACGCGTTACGCGTGGTTTTAAGTAAGCTGCTCATTTATTAAAGTGCATACACACAGATGCGCATATCAGCTCCATCCGTAAAAGTTGCGACAACGTCAAAACATTGCGGCGATAAGTAATGCGGAGAAAATTCCACGGCTATTTTTAATCTTAAAGACTCAATCGCAGATTGTGAAAACTTTGCTGGCGGTTTCGCAAACAAATCCTCACGTGCACTTACATACATACATACATGCAAACTTACGTACCACCTACACTCGTCTGCTTGCATTTATGTATGTATGTATGTATGTATGTATGTATGTGCGTCTGTTTGTGTGGGTGGATGCATGCGTTTTTGGGCTGCAAGTAAATGGTGCGCGGGGCGTTTAATTGCACAGAATTGTTGACAATCGCAAATCAAATGTTGACAAGCCGCAGCAAACACGCCGAACAGACGGACGGACGGACGGACGGACGGACAGGGGAGGAGTCGCAGCGACAGCCTTCACAGCGATGGCACCGATGCACTAAATGATAAAGCGCACATATTAAACGATAATTATGACAATAGTACGTGATGATTGCCGCATATTGCGCGTTGCAACAAATTAAAAACAAGCAACGCGGAGAAATCCTGCATTAATCACGCGGCAACACGGTGCGCTGGGCGCGGATGGTATTGCCGCTGGGACATGCAACTATGAAGATGTTATGGGAAGCGCTAGATCATATCCAAATATTTATACATACATACATACATACATATGACTACATATGCACAGATTGATGGTGTCTTGTGTACCTTTCAGGTTGTTGTCGTAGCCCACACTCGCCCGTTTGCCCCGCTCTGCAGTCGCTGGTTGGGGACAGCAGCGTGGAGGCAGGAACAGCGCCTGCAACAGCATATTTATGAGCGAGATCAACGTGCAGCAAATGATGCAGGGCCACAACCAAGCCAAAGGAATCCACATGCGTGCAGCTGAGTAGCGCGGAGTGTGGATGCGCCGTCGGCCAAAGTGGCTCATGTCAGATTAGAGCAATAATTAGTAGCTACGTACATATGTACATAGGTAGGAGGGAACGTCAGCGAGCAAACAACGCCGCAAGTGTCACTAAGCGATTAGCGGATATCGGCAGCAGCAAAATTATGAAAAAAATAAATAAAAAATCACAAACTAACTGAAAGCATGGAAAACTAGGGTCGAACGAGGGAAGAACAAATGGCCAGTAAATCCAGAAAATAAACAAAAATATTTATTTTCGAAATATGCATTTGGTTTTTTACGTTGTTATTGAAGACGATCGAGCAGCAGCCCTGCAACTGGGATGCTCACGCAAACGCGCAGACACGGGCTGAAATTAATTCATTCGAGGTCATTCATTCTCTATTGGCGAGGTCAAGTTTCGACCCATTTTCCGTTGTCTGAACCTATTAAAGACTTGAGTGAATGAATGCGGCAACATGTTCCGCTACTGCAGACACGCACTGGTGGCAGTGGATGTGTCATGTATGCATGCACTTATGTACATACATACATACTTATGTATGGATGGATGTGTTTATATACATACATACATATAGTGCGGTTGGTTATGAGGATCACGTGTACTGTGTACTGTATTTCTGCTTGTAAAACATTATTAAAAATGAAAATATGGAAATTATGCAGCTTGTTTTCTTTAAAAGCATATTGTAAAAGCTCAATAGGGAGTGCAGGCACTCGAAGTACATATGTATACATATACATATCTACATATGTAAATACCCAACAAACATTTAAGTTTGAGCTCAACTTGAGGTCAGGTTGAGAACTAAGGAATTTCTCAAATATCCAACGTTGTTTCTCAACAGTACCTCAAGTGGAGGATCATAGCGTTCTCAACAAAAAAGGGCATTTTGCTTTGTATGAAAAAGAACTGTTTCTCAAGTAGAGAAAATGCTAGTTCTCAACTTGAACTCCAATGTAATTCTCCAATTGGTCTCAAACATATAATTGAAATATGTACTGAAATTGAAATAGTAAAATATCTAATACCTTTTTGATTGAAACGACATACATAGATGCATTTAAATATTAATTTTTCATTTTATTACTCTTTGTATTATGTGGTTAATCAATATCGTCTTACAAAAATTCACTACAATCCGACGGTAATTTTGCCACTTGATTCACCTCGCGTTTTATTTTCTTTCAAGATTCTTTGAAGATTATTTACTTTTTGTTGGTAATTTTCCTTTATATAGCTTTCGCTTTTCGCTTAGTAATTGAAAACTTTGTTTCTCTATCACTTTTTACGTATCTGTGCGTCGGTTAGAGAGGAGTTGGAGAATGACGTTCGATATCAACTTGAGAACTATGAATTTCGCCAAGGTTGGAGAGATGTTTTTTTTGGTGTTTATTGGGTATATACAATGTTTGTCAGTATATATTAAAAAAAAAATTTGCTACAACAATAAATGAGTGGAACATGTTTTAGTTTTGAACGTTTTCTTTTCGTTTTAAGTTAATCACTTAGCTCTTTTTGCGTTTAGTGTATGGACCACAAAGTATTTGTTTTGTATTTTAGAAGAATTGTAGAGTCGGGTACATTCAGGTTAGAGAATATGTAAAACAGATTTTGTTGGCATTGCTATCAAATGAATGAAGCTATTGTGGGAGATGAGTCAATTAAGTGTTCATTATGACGCGGCAGGATCTAGGTTTTAATGTCTGGTCCGATCAGAACAGATAGAACATTTGTTTTGTTTTGTAGGTTTTAATGTCTTGTCCGATCAGAACAGATAGAACATTT
>NW_016185067.1:0-5018 GCF_001687245.7 Rhagoletis zephyria | reverse complement strand
CTTACCTAATTAACGGTTTTCTTTTACCGCGAAAATTGTCGGTTCTCGTTATAGCTAGACGTTAAACATTTCCGCTGGAAATACCTATTTAAGGATCTTACTCTTTGACTTTAAATTACAAAAGAGGGGGGATTTAGGGGGACAGTTTTAAAGTAGCATCCCCACAGGCCAAAAATATTAGCTAAAATTTTGATTTTGTTTGCCAGACATACCTTTCATCAGTGCACTTGCACAATATTCGCATTCGCGAAAGCTTCGCATTGATTATTGTGAATGCGAATGTTAAATTTAATGCGGAAGCTCCGCGGTTGCGAATGCGAATGCGAATATTCGCAACAACCCTCGTTTAAACAACGATCTTGTCACGATACTAGATTGTGAAGATGAAAGTCAGGAGGATACATCCGACATTTGCAGACCGATGCAATTCCCAAAAAAGAATTATTGCACCGCAATAGAAAAAAAATAAATATAACTGAACGTCCTCTCGACTGGTGCAGGGTCAATCGAAAAGAATTTACAATTTTGTCAAGTTTCAAGTTTTTCAAGTTTTTCGCAGCGAGCGAGTAGTTATTTAGTGGCGCAGGTTTGATTTACGACCCTTTAAAAACTTTTTATTGAATACAATGTTCCAATTTTTAAATTCAAGTACTAAAATAACAACACCAGAATATAAAATTCACCATGGAAACGGAAGAGGAAAGAAAGATTAACTATCTGGATTTAACAATTAAAATAAACGATACCACGAACAAGATAGAGCTCGAAATATACAGAAAACCAACAGCCACAGACACAATTATACACAATAGCTCAAACCACCCACAGCAACACAAAAATGCAGCATTTAAACAACTAATAACGAGGCTTGAAAGGACCCCTCTAACAGAAGAATGCTACAAGAAGGAACTGGATACAATATATGCCATTGCGGAAAATAACGGATATAGGAGAGGCCTGGTGGAGAAGTTAAGAAAGGACACAAAACCGAAAAAGACTAGCAAAGAGGAAAACAATAAAAAAACTTGGGCAGCTCTAACTTACACAGGAAAGACATCTTACAAACTTGCCAAATTCTTTCATAAGTACGACATTCAGACATCATTTAAAACAAGGAACACAGTGGGAAATATATTGAAAGAGAAAATAAGCGAGGAAGACCCGCTAGATAAACAGGGTGTTTACAAGTTAACCTGTGAGTGCCGACACAGTTACATAGGACAAACAGGGCGAAATATAAGAACAAGGTATCGAGAACACATAAGGGATTATAATAAGAAAAAACTAAAACCAGAGGCTGCAATAGAATCGAACTTCGCGAATCACATGATCAAAAATAAATGCACACCAATGAAGATTGGACAAACAACAGAACTTCTCCGTGTACAACATAAAGGACAAAGATAATTATGTAACTATCGAACATTAAAAAACTGGATGCTGCGCTAGTGTTTTTCTACATAAGTGTAATATTTTTTTATTTTTTTCATAACACGGCTTATGATTCAGTTACGTGTTTTATTTTATTACTTAGCAGAAAAACACTGTTTTTACTACGCAAATACTCCTCTGTGTACTCGAAGACAACAACATTTATTTTAATTTTTGTGATAATTGTCAAAATTTGGACGTAGCGAAATAAAAATAAAATGGAATGTGAAAAAGTTGAGAGCCAACTTCACAAATCAAATAAGAATCACTTAAAGGCGAATTTAATATCTATTGAGGAGTGGGACTTGGAACGCATTATATCGTTAGTATAGTATGAAAACCGCGTAACTCACCTCGTCGCTGAAATACAAAAAGCCGTAACTAACTAAAAATCCAAAATTCACTTTTTGATAGATTATGTTGCATTTCATCGAATCATAAGTCCCCACGTCGTTTTATGCAATAACAAGATTTTAATTAGTTGTGGCTTTTTTGCATTTCAGCCACAATGTGAAATGCGCCCTATCCATACTATATTAACGATATGTTGAAAATTTGCGTACATTTGCCTCAAAATATCAAAGCACATTGAGCACATGGAATGAAAAACAAAACGGATTTGATATGGCACTGACAGCGGTGAGTAAGTAATTGTGACTGCCTGCAATTAGGAAAAGTCGATCTCAGCTAATAAAAAAAACCTAATTAGTTATTCATTACAGGTGAGCCATTTCAAGAAGTCACCCGCGATTCCAATAATTCAAATTATTATAAAAAAACGGGGTTCCTTTTTAACAAAAAAACAAGGTTTTAAACTAACTCGGCTGGCAGCCACGGCTTTCAAAAAGAATTTTCTTCGAAATTTCCATTCCCAGAAAATCACATTTTTATTTGCCATATCCACCTATTTACAACCTAGCTATAAGCACACATTTTTCAAACGAGTCGCAGAAGAAAGACTAAAAATTAATTACAAAAACTAAAATCGAAAATCGCTGATGACGTTACAGGTTCTCCAAATTTTGAAACAACCAAAAGAATGAGAATGAAGAGTTCTATGGAAAATAACTATTTTCCCACTCACATAAATATTTTCGAAATTTCCAAGAAACATTTTTATTTTTTTAGCCACTTAGACGATAATTAGTTCAGAGGTATATTTAGGTGTCCATTTATGGGTCCCCAATGAAAAATAATTCCCTAATCCGTGGTATAAAACTAAAATGAATGTGGTGCAAGCAAATTTTGGGAAAGCGCTCATAGCCGCTTTTAATTTTGCTTTTCAACGTTTAAAAAATGTTGGGTAGGGTGATTAGCACATATTTCACTATATCACTGACTCTGGAATAGTATCTAATGCTTTTTTGCTTGCTTTGCACTTTATTCTCATTATGCGCTGTGATTTTGCAGAGAGATCAAGCAGTTTATGATTCTTATTACGGTCTGATTTCTCTGCTATGTGAAACATTTTTTTCGCACTCTTGGGTTTTCCTTCTAGTGTTTTTCTGTTCTTTAAAGCCGACATTTCCTTTGTAAATAAAGTTTTTTTTAAGTCTCAGAGAAAAAATTTAAAATCACGTTACTTTTCGTGACATTGAGTTTCGGTATACAAAATTTAAAAGCAAATTTTCAGAGTTCGTTCGCTTTCAAGGGAATTACTTCAGCATTATAACATACAACGAGCTAATTTTTAGTGTAATGCTTCTTAAGATTGCGCAGTAGATTTTGGTATACTCAGTTCAGTGAGTTTACCAGATTTTTTTAAAATCTGCTTAGTAATTGTCCGCATTTCATTCCCTTAATTTACCCACCAAAATTATTTCTTAAAAATAGTTGAAATCCGCATTCGCATCCGCGGATGTTAGGTTTTAAACATCCGCAACCGCATTCGCATCCGCTGATGTCTAAAATTTCACATCCGCAACATCCCTAGTTAGTATACTGGCCGGGGGGGTGAAATAACACAAACGGCAATAACGCAAAATTTGCTTTATTTCACTTTTAAATGGGAAATAATACCAAAATCTGAGTTTTGCTTTATTTCCAACAAAGGTTGGAAATAAAACAAATTTTGCCTTATTTCCCATTGCTTATTTATACTATTTGTAAAAAAAAAACACAGTTTACTGACAGAAGCAAAAAGAACTTTGTTTATTCCAAAAATACAGTTAAACCAAGGCACATTGCACAGGTAATATCAGTATAGCAGCTAATTTGATTTATTTCAAATTATTTGTTCTCGAAGATGTCAAATATTTAACATTTCTTCTCAAAAAAATTCTAAATTGTTAAAATNTCCAGATTTTTATAAAAACCCGTCAGAAAAAAGCTAAATTCCACAAAACATAGGCTGAAAACAAAATAGGTTTATATTAATATATTTTTAAGCAATTCATTTGAAATACTACTTGAAATGAAAAATAATAACGAGATTCAACACAATTTGGTCATATAGATTTATTTGATGCTGATTTGAAGTGCATTTACAAAACTTTTCTAGCACGTACAGTTTTTGAGAAAAGAAAGTGTTGTAGTATCAAAAATGGCAAATTTCCAAAAAATATTGAAAGCAGAATTTGGACTTAGTTTTTCCGAAGAAAAATTCCACATATTAAAGAAAATCCAATTCGGTTGATGGAATCAACCTCATGTCCATAAGTTCATTAGAAATTATTACAAATCAAAAAAAAAACTTTACAAATAAAGAGATTTCATGAGAAAATCAACATTAAAAAATCGATTTCCCAGATTCATCATTAGCCCGTTTTTTGTCTCTTAACACTTTCCGCTTTCTGGAAAGAAATTCTCAAACATTTTCTTTTGTGGGCCGCTTTTAAAGGTCCAGGAATAGTCAGTAAGCATGTGGAGGTTTTATTTCCTATCATACTGCGTCTCCGTAGTGGCTTTGTCCTGGCGAAATCATTCGTCATGTTCTCCGCTAGTGTTTTTTTACTAAGTTTTTTTTTTAATTTTTCACCCCTTTCTACTTAATCTATCGACATGAGGTAGAATCCGTCAGACGAATTGGATTTTCATAAATACGAGTTTTTTTTTTATTTGCCAAAAATTGCGTCGCGCTGTCACGGAGAACGGACGTGTTTTTGCTGAGCTCCGGTGCTTTTTAAGTTTTTCACTGCTGGAATTGTTTTGTTGTTGACCAAATTTAATAATGTCAAATTTCGAGCAAGTGACTCATAAATAATTATTAAACTAGCTATTACTTAATAATTTCTCACTCGAAAACGCTAATAATCGCCATACGTGTGCATGAAATGCCGTGTTTGTGCGGGCAAAAGGTCGATCGTACACATGACAAAGTGCAGTGTGCCAAGTGCAGCACTTCTTCCATATGAATTGTGTTGGTGTTCTCCCAGCTGACCTGGAATATCTGCTTAGTTCAGGCAATAAGTATGTTTGCAATAGCTGTGCAGTGTTTCGTCGGAAATCCCTCCATACCCTTCCCCTTATTGCTATTCGTGATGAGAGAGTAATACCTAATACTGCTATAAGCGCGATATCAACAGATTCGTCAATCTCATCGCAATCGAATACAATGGCTAATACTTCTCCGCAACAACACTTGTCTA
>NW_016185066.1:0-5019 GCF_001687245.7 Rhagoletis zephyria | reverse complement strand
ACGCGACAAAATTTCGTATTCCACTCACAAACTAATTAAATGTCAAACACCAGCGTTAACACATTTTGAAAATTATTTTAAACACGTTCAAAAAGCACCTACAACAACAATAACACAATGAAATTAGCAACAACATAGAATACATTTATTTACATTGACTTGGTTGAGGACAATCCAAAGGGGCTAACGTCCCTGCGTACAAACTTGTCCGTAGTCACATAATAACTACATACATATGTACCTACATACCTCCGTGTATGTATGTATGTATACTCGTACATATCAACAACAACGACAATGACAGCCTAGTTACCAACAAGGAAAAAGTTCAGGAAAACACATTAGGTTGCTAGCAGCCGACAACGACACTCATCCATTTTGAGCGTAAAGCAAAGGAAGTGGAAAATGTGCGGGCCAGTAGCTGGTACTACGTGAAAACCCGTAAACAGTTTGCACTAAACTGCTCTAGGCTATATGAGGATATAGTAGAATGTATGTATGTATGTATGTATGTAAGTAGTTTGCATCATAGTTTCCAATGAATGAATTAGCCGTTGCAATAACGTGGACGCTGCTGCCAACAACATAAAATACTATATCGTAAATAGCAAATTAATTGTATGCCAAACAAAGACGACGTAAGAAATTAGCTGGCTCATTGTGAAGGAGAGGTAATGTTACGGATAAATTGTACCTTAACTTAAAGATTGAAGTTGTTAAGCGAAATTCAATGGATCTAAGTAATTGAGTTAAAATCGGAGACAGAAAACCTAGCACGTTTCTCTTGATAAGCATTAAAACTCAGGTCTAAATCGACTCAACTCGTCGTGCTGGCACTTTTTCATGGAGCTATCTCTTTTTTTGTTCTGATACTTCAGAACATTGTATTTTATTAGTATGCATGCGGTTACTATCTTTTCTGATAGCCAGGCAGCTATTAAAGCACTTAATTTTGATAAATCTACTCGAATATTGTCATGGAATGTGGACGCACTCTAACCCTGGCATTCAGTAAGCGGTCTCTAGTCACTAATAGTGACTTTTCGTGGTGAACTTGGATTTTGAGACTATTTGGTATTCAGAACGCTGTCTCACGTCTCCAGTCTCAAAAAAAAATCACTAATTTGTCAGCTAGCTAAGAGCAGGTCTCAAATATAAAAATATGGGGAAAAAGTTAATTGCTTTCCATTATATAAAAAAAAAACTCGAATATGAAGCGAAGAAATTTGTTCAATAAGAATTTCGTTAGGAAATAAACCAAAATGCTTTAATATACAAATCCATTGAAAAAAAATTATTTTTTTTTACATTAAAATTTAAAAATTATTACAAAAATAAAACTAATAAAAAAAAAAAAAACTCAATAAAAGAAAAAATAAAAAATCCTCTACGCCCGAGGAGTACTCGAACCCGGACCCTCTCGACCGGCAGCCTAATGCTTTGACCACTCAACCATCGGGACTCTTCGGGCGCCGCGGAAAAAAGGCATACGTAAACGCTATCAGTTGACTATCTGTGTTTGTTTTCACCACACATTTTGGTGAACTTTTTGTGACTCTCCTACTGAATAGCCAAATCATCTCAAGTCACAAAAATAGTCACTAATTCATAATAATCTCAAATTTAGTGACTTGGGATGAGACTGAATTACTGAATCCCAGGGTAAATGTGCAGGTGTTACATCACTAATGTTGTATGGTTGCCAGGCCGGGCAACTGTTTTGCAGACGAACTAGCAAGGAAAGCAACCTTACTGTCTGCAATCAGTACAGCTCGTAATGCGAGCAATCTGCTATCTTAATTCAAACTCTGGCTGGAGGCTAACTTTATCGAACGGTCAAATACAAGATGGTCTTCGGAGCCTACGTGCAGGATAGCAACACATATCTGGCCCAAGTTGAATAAGCGTAGGTCTAGCCAACTGCTAAACTTGGAGCGATCACTGCTCCGACATGCATTTGGAGTTCTCACCGGGCATAGCCAGATGGAAATCCACGCTGCTAGAAAGGGGTTTGCAGTCAAACGACTACTGTCGTATCTGCCGTAATGCGGAGGAAATCGAAAGCGTGGAGCGTTACTTATGCCCCTGTCCCGCTTTGGCGAGGGTTCGTCGACGCTCGTTCCTCCATTATTTTTTGTTTCCAATTTTTCGCTGGTCTGTGCGACTTTGTGCGCTTCATCAGAGCTACGAAGTGGTTCCATTTCTAAGGTTTTCCTGTGCGGGCTTAGGACAGCCAAGATAACCTAACCTACAAACATTTTACCAAAGTTATAATACAATTTTATATTCACAAAATGTGTAGTTAAGTATGTATGTATGTACATATCACACCTAATCAAACAATTTTTTTTTTTTACTGTTGATAGTAATGTCAGCCTTGTAATCCAACGTGGGATCACTCTTGCCAACAAGTATTACTTTGGACTGAGTAGCCAATTGCAAAGTGAAGTCTTCTTTCGTCTTACAAGAACCATACTCTATAATTGGAAAGGGACATGGGTTCACTTGGCATTTCCAATTGGCATTAGTGAGAAACTATTGGCGAGCTTTATTGGACCTTCCGATGCTTCGTGCTTAGAGAAAACATATTTCTTCTTCAGCTTGACTACGGGCCAGTTGTTCAATGTCTGGTTAACACAAATCGAAGGTAGAAGCTCCGGTCAAATACAACGACACATGTTATATGCATGATGTCGAAGATGTCGATAACAATTTTTAACTGGGACGTCGTGATAACCAAACATTGAACAACCGACCCTTAGTGTTTTGCAAAATAAGTATTATAAAATTCTATAAAAAGCGCTTACATTTTGGTCCGACGTAGAGGTAAATAGTATGCACTTCTAATTACCTAGCCACAGGCGCCGCCATATAAAAAGTTACTCGATCGAAAAAAAAAACAAAAAATGCCACATACAATTTTAAGCACATACATACATAGCTACATACAAGCATGCAACGCTAAACAAAAACACTTAAAAGTCTCTTTTTTTGTTGTTTTTTTTTTGTTTGTTTTTTGTTCATTTAGCTGAGCCCTTGTCGCTGATGTAATTAAAGTTCGGGCAAGTTCGGTTGTATTGGGCATTAGGGCAGCATTAACGTGCAAGCCGACATGTTGTACACCATGTCGTATGAGTATTTATTTGTGAGTGTGTGCATATGCGAATACCACCCAAGAGCCATCTAGCACGTGTGTGGCAAGTGTTGAATAAATATAGTCTCCTGCATTTGCTTGCTAGTCCAGCTGCTGCACTACTATTTACATACTAAGCTCAAATAACTATAAGCAAATGAATGTAGTAGGGTGGTTGTGCGGTTGTTGCTGCCATTTTGTTTAGCAAAAACATTTTATGGCTGAAATGACACCGGCGGCGGTGTTAATTTAAACTGTTTACTGATATTCATATGTCCCGTTGGTAATACACTTATACGCATGCACACAGGCCGACACACACCTATCAGCTAGCAAGTATCTATGTATAAACATAAGTAAAGTAAATTGAATGGTTTACAACAACATATGTACATATGTGTTGTAGTATGTATTGCATAACGAGCAGGTGTTACGAGAATGTTGTAAACATTTGTAGTAGCTCTGTGGAAAATGCTTGTTTAATTGATTTTTAAGCTAAAATGTTGTTCAAAAATGCCGCCAGAAGAGTCAGTGCTGTTACCGAAGTGTACTGTGGTGTACAATGTAAACTGGGTATTAGAGTGTCTAGTAACCTCTTGAAAACTCTACCACCCAGTGCCTGTATGCCATTTGGTGCTTAACATTGCAACATAACGTAAACATAATGTGCAATAATTTTTGCTAACACCAGGGCAACACAACCAAAGCTAATACGTGTAAATATGTATGTATGTATGTATGTAGGTGCAGGCATGCAACAAGGCAGAGCCCACCGCACAAGCAGACGTGCAACCAACCAACCAATTAAGCCAAATTCTAAATCACCAAAAATGTTGCTAGCCATATCATCGACAGCAGCAACAGCAGTGCGTGAATTTGCATTGGCGTCGCCCGAAGTGCGCCACATTCCTGTTGCATTTTCATAGTCTGTGTAAAAAAAAAAACACGCGCATAAGCATGTAGGTATTTATGTGTACAAGTATTTACGTGTAAGTGCATGTAATATGATTTTGTTGCAGTCACGCAGCTGCTACGGCAGACGGCTGCCATGTTGCCTTTGAATGCGAGTGTGTGTGCGAGTATGTGTTGCTTCAAAGCCTTGAATGCTTGTGGCATGATAATTTTTATGGGCTTTTCTAAACGTAATACTAAAGTTTGCCAAAGCAATGTGGTGAAAATCAAATCGCCACATTTTATCGGCATGTTTGTTCTCATAGCTTAAGGTTAAGAATTTATTGAGTGTGGTTTGAAAAAAAAGTGGAGCAAATTAATTTATTTTATGCGATAACTTCTGCAACAGAAACTAATTGAAACAACTACACCAATTTCTGCTTATACTAAAGATGAGCTGGTGGATTGAAGCTGTAAATCGCTTGAGTCAGGCGTTAACTCCAACAACTATTTAGTTACCAGTTATCTGGATTTATTTAAGTGTTTTTTTCCATATTCCCTCATTTAATCCTTACTAATATTATAAATCCGAAAGTGAGTTTGTTTATTTGTTACACTTTCACGCTTTAACTACTCTACTGATTCCCGTTAAATTTTGTACACTAATGCCATTTAGCCTAGCTTAAAATATAGAATAGATTTAATCTCGAGTATACGAGGGGGCGTGGCACCTCCAACACAAACGAAATTTTCATGCCGCATATCCTATCTCAGAAAATATTTTTTATAGATTGCAAGAACTTGGTAAAGATACACATATGTATATAAAATCAATTCTATACTCATGGAGGAGGGCTGCCACCTGTTAAAAAAAAAACAAATTCGACTTGAATTAAGGGAATTATTTATTTGAAAATGATATTAAATAATGGTTGACAAGAGGCTTACAAAATCATTATATAAATAGGCAATCATGTTTCCTTTACACCCCTTTT
>NW_016185065.1:0-5019 GCF_001687245.7 Rhagoletis zephyria | reverse complement strand
GCTTTTAACCATCTCAGTGAAATGGTTAAGTGCTGTCATTTTTATATGGCGAAACTACGCTAAATCAAGTGGGTTATCGGGATAACCAACTCAATAGCCATAACTACGTGGTTGGCTCCGGTGGGGACATGGTATTAAATCCCAGTTCTATTCTTTCAGTGTTATTTAAATTAAATGACTTTCTTAATAAGCCTTGATTCTATAGGTATTTCACATGTAAAAATGCCTTTCAAAAATAAACCAACTTTCGAAATATTTTAATTGACGCACGCTGGTATTTTGATTTTCAACACAATCAAAAAAAAAAATACCTGCGTCAATTAATACATGACACAATTTTTGAAAACAACCGACCTTAGAATTAAAAAAAAAAACCATTATGCGCAGTTTTTTCAAGGACGCAAAAAAAGAGCATCATGTTTACTAAATAAATTTTGATAACTACATACATATTTACTGCTACATGCTTATATAGAAAACAAGAAAAAAATATTCAGCTACCTATATAATGCATAAATCAAACCAGGTCCACTTGTACACCCCTAAATATGTATTTCAAAAACAGTTCATTTCATTGGAAAAAGGATCACATTATTGTGACGCAAAGTTGACAAATAGTTCAGAAAAATATATACATAAATATAATAACAATAAAAAATTGGAACAAAAAAACGTCAGCAACACGAGCCGTAAGAATTGCGTGTTATGTTAAACAGATGGCACGGCACGGCACTCGCATTGCTTTGGATATTTATGTATTTGCTCATAGAAAAGTGCTTGAAATTTTAGAATGAAACATAAAAAGTCATGACAAGTTGACATCCCGGCGCGTTGGCTGGCGATATGCCTAATCAGCGGCCAAAGCATTCGACACACTTCATCCATTTTAATGTAGCTTTTTTCCCACACAAAACTCGTATTCGTTCTACTAATGACGTTCAGCCGTTCAGGCGCTTGGACGCTGCGTCGTCGGTCTCGTTTGACTTTTGAACGCCTTACGCTACGCGCACACTGCAGCCGGCATCGGCCGAATTGTGCTCGGCCAATATCGGCTATATGCGGGCGATATGAATAAAAACTTTCAATTATATGAGCGCACTCACACATAAACCGATAACCGAACCGACATCGGCCGTTGACGTCCGTCAGTGACGATATATTCAAACATGTTTGTTTTCCTTGTCCGGTGTCAGGTGAAAAGTATCAAAATGGATTTCGAAAAATTTATTTATTGGGTGCAACAATAAATATTGCCTATAAAATCACATGTTTAGAGTATGACAATTAAAATTTATCAAAATATTTCACTGCATACAAATTTGTAATGAAAACAAGATTTGTGCGGCCTATCGGATGCGATGTGCACCTAGCCTTAATTTTTTTACATTATTTTATTGTTGGTATACATATGTATGTATGTATGTACATATGTACATCTGTATGTATCTAAATTCTTGATGGCCATTCATAATGAACGTGCACATCGACGTATGTATTTCTATTAAATGGCTTCCTTGTATGTATTTTTTAGATGGACTATATGTACATATGTATGTACCTGCGAATTATTGTTGTGATTTAGCATCGCCATATATAAAAATATCTAAATTGACAGCTTTTATTTCACTTTATAACATTCCTAAAATGTTTTACATCAAAAAATCTGATCAAAGCCACCATTTAGGAAATGAATGGGTCCATTACTAAGAAATTAAGGATTCCACACCCCCAAAAGATTTTTCAAGAAATCTTATCACAGTATTATCACTGATTGCCAGGGAACGGATTTTTAGGACCTAAAAACCCATAAAAAGGCAAAATAAAATAACGAAATAGGCTGGAAAAGGCAAAATAAAATAGTTTTTCTCTTTCTTTTTATCGATACTTTGACACCTCTATTTGTCAGCTCCCTTGTTTAAAAAATCATATTAGGTAAGAGAAATATGTATCACCATATGGGTGCTAAATGAAAGAGGTTTCAGAAAGTAGTAGTTTGAAAATATTTTGAAATGTCGAATTTAGTTCACTTATTTATAAACAAGTTATATGAAACTAGTGAACGCGTTTTGAAAACCGAGCGAATGGTGCAGATATTTTATCCTGGACAAAAACTCCTTCGCGTATTTTATATACATATATGTATATAGATATCAAGATGTAGATACCAAACGAAGGAGTGTTTAAAAATCTTTAGTTGAAACGCTAGGAATATTCTTAGGTGTTGGAAGAGGGTTGCCACCTGTTTAAAAAGTTGAATTTAAATTATTTAATAAGTTGAGTGAATTATTGATATATGGGTATCAATCGAAGAGGCTTTGAATAAATTTTATTTCCGAACTGTATCTAGCGTGGTTGCCACATGTTTGAAAAATCAAATTTCATTTAATTCGTCAGTTAATTAAAATTTGTATCGCAATGTCCGGCGAAGGAGAGTTAACAAATTAAGCCTGAAAATACTTTTCAAGAGGGCTGCCACCGGTTTTAAAGGTCTAACACAATTAACTAATGCAAAAAGTATATGAAATATGAAAATACGAAGGAATTTTAAGAAATCTTTAGTTTGAACATTTGCAATTTCTGAAGAGGGTTGCCACGTTTTTAAAAGGTTACATTCAAATTATTCAATAAGTTGGATGAATTATTAAAAGATTAAAAGAAAAGAGAAAGAGAAAGTTTGAAAAGGCTTTATTTCTAAACTTTATTTAGGAGGGTTGCCATTTGTCTGAACAATCAAATTCAAATTAGTTCATTAGTATATTGAAATACTTGTGTATCACAATGTCAGACGAAGGAGATTTAAGAAGATTTTAGTTTGAGACTACATAGTACTATTGAAAAGGAATTTCAAAATTGAGATTTCAAATTAAATACCTTAGTCTGTTGATGTGTGATAAAACATGCACTATGCGCACGGTGACCATAAATATGGATTCAAAATGAAGGACAATTTTTCAAAAATATGCCTACATATATTTACGTAGTATAAAAATATCGAAAGAGTATTTATGATTCTAGATTCTTATTACATTTCAAACTTTAAAAATTAATCACGTTTTCTTCATCGATATTAATCTTTTTTTACGTGAATATTTATAAAAGTATAGTAAAACATATTATAATTGCAATAGCGAAAAGTGAAAATCTTTAAAAGATTATTTTATAGGCAAATTTTGAGTCGTTCAAAACGAAAACAATACCCTTCCTTTTTTTGTTTTTTGGTTATTTTCGCAGTTAGATGTCAAAAATCGAGGTCATGTATAGACGTAAACGACGAGTTAGAAAATGCCCTTTACAAAAATATCCAATTTGTGCAGACTGTAATGATATATCTTCTTTATCGAATTTTAAAATAATGAAAAAAAATAATCAAATGAAACTGCGTATTTGATTGAAAATCTCACTTTTTTGGACTTTGACGACAAATAATTTTCATTGAAGTCGCTACAGGTTGTATATTTTGGTAAGAGGCACATCAATACCCTTCGAGCTGTAAGTCGCTTACGTTGATTGGGAGATTTTTTCATGAGATATGGAAGAAAAGCTACGAAAAGTACCAAAAAACAGTTTTTTAAAAAAATCCATCCAATGTCCGATAATTTTAAAATAACGATAAAATGCGGGACAAATGCAGGACACTTGGAAAAAATCAGTACATTTTCAGGTTTTTCAGGTTTGAAAAACTTCGCAGGACCGACCTTTGAAAAACAGTACGGTCCTGCAAAAAACAGAATGGATGGTCACCGTAACTATGCGAAACAGCTCTTCACTGAAACTCGGATCACTTATAACTCTGACTGACATTTGGAATATTTTTTAAAGTTTTGAACTTCAATTTTGGGCGTTTAGATGCGCTTAAGATTTAAGTTTTACTATCCCACATTTCTTCGGGTGCCCGGGTATCCGGGTAGCTCATTAGCCGGGTCAAAGCAGCAGCCCTAATGAAAAGTAACAAATTTTTGCAACAGAAGAGCATATGAAGATTTTCAACATGAAATTTGATTGCTAAATATTTTGAATGAGAGACATTTTTAAGGTTCTATGAAAAAAAAAATTTATTTTTAATTGAAATACTCACTTAGGGCAACACTGATCTGAAACAAAGAAAACATCTCTGAACTGTACCAATTTGGAAGATTTATTAAAAAAAGACACAGCAGGGTCCTAAAACATCCAACTAAAAACAGCTTAATTGCCCCATANAGCGCATAGGTACAATTGTACCTTCATATATCTGGTATGAAGAAAAAAGAAGATTATTATTATTTTTAATTATATATATATTTNTTATTATTATTTTTAATTATATATAATTTTTTTTATAAAAAAAAGAGACACAAACGGCGCTAATTCATATAAGAAGCGATAATAAACTATATAAAAAAGTAACAAGCGAGACAATTCAATTTAGGAACAACGATTTAGAATATACATTTTGAAATTTTTAGAGAGTTTCTTCGCAAGAAATACACGTTGTTTTTGAAACTGAATGTTCATCACAAATTGGATAAGCACAAGATATGCAAAGCATTCGAGTTTTACGTTGTTTCCTATTTGAGTTCCGACAGATATAGCAACGTCCAGTGATAGGGGCTACCATGAGGTAATTGAAGGACAGCTGTTGTAGATGCCACAACGCGACGGCCAAGTACCATTTCTATTGCACTTCGAAGGAAATGGCTTCTCATCATCATTCGATTTGCACTTCGAGATTCGGCATGCATAGCTGATTGGAGAGATCTTTTAGAAACTTTCGACGTTGATTTTTTCCCTGAAACCGGGGGTTATGATTTTTGTAGATGATNATTATGTAGGATGCTAAACCAGAATTGTGATCGCAAGTAGCAGCAAATATAAACTGAACCAAATAAACATCGTATTATTTTTGTTCCGGTCAGGGCTGCCAACTATCCTTAGCTATTTGGTGCCATATTAAGGATAAAAAAGTGCCAAATAGAAATATAAAAGTGCCGAAAAAGGTCCTTTATAACGCTTCCCATGTAGCTAAAAAGAACCACATTT
>NW_016185064.1:4878-5020 GCF_001687245.7 Rhagoletis zephyria | reverse complement strand
AGAATTCTTCCAGTTAAAGATATACAGTAAAATTTTCTTTCCAACCGAATCAAAAATATATTTTATTACCCTTTAAAGTTTGTCGCATACGTTATTGTAAGTACGAAAATTTCAATCAAATACATCAAAACCAATGTTAATT
>NW_016185064.1:295-4598 GCF_001687245.7 Rhagoletis zephyria | reverse complement strand
TGTAACTTCTATTTTTGATAGATTTACGTTACTCTATAAGCGTACGAATGTCGCGTACGGCTGTATG
Source organism: Rhagoletis zephyria (assembly GCF_001687245.7). Lineage (NCBI taxonomy): Eukaryota > Metazoa > Arthropoda > Insecta > Diptera > Tephritidae > Rhagoletis > Rhagoletis zephyria. The sequence goes on along the minus strand of NW_016185064.1, from coordinate 4,531 downwards.
GAAACGCCCATATGTAGTTGTGTTTAATACAAAAGTGTTTTTGTATTTCAGATGATGAAGATGATTCGAGTATTGAGCAAGTTTCTCCTAAAAAAAGTCAACTTTGCAGTTATATAAGCGTTTCAAAGACGGGAGTAGAAGTTTGGAAAGATTATGAATTATTAAAAGAAGCTGTGATACTATTCAATACTCCATTAACATCATCGGGCCCTGTCGAAAGGCTTTTTTCTTTTGCGGGAATTATAAATACACCCAGGCGCCATTCCTTAACTGACTTTTCTTTCGCAAACATGGTATTATTAAAAGCGAATGCTAATTTATAATTCCATTGAATATGTTTGTTTAATTTTTGTGTGTATGAGTAGACGTTATTACGTAAGATATTATGTAGATAATATCTATATATGTATTCTGTTTTTATACCCGAGCGCACTTGTGCACAAGGGTATTATAACTTCACATAACGGTTGTTTGTAACAGGCAAAACGAATCGAGATAGATATAGACAAATGTATACGTAAATGATCAGGATGAAAAGAGAAATCGATTAAGCGGTGACTGTCTGTCCGTCCGTCTGTGCACACGATAACTCGAGTAAAAATTGAGATATCTTAACGAAACTTTGTACGTGCACTTCCTTCGGATGTAGGACGGATGGTGTTGAAAATCGACAAAATCGGACAATAACCACGCCTACCTCCCATATAACGGTAATTTCCAGAAATACAAAAACTGCGCTATTTTAGTAACTACTGAAGATAGTATGTCAAAAATGGATAAAAAGTTGACTTTTTGATATTTTATGTGTTTTCTAAGAACAATGGCCACCCCGCCATATCCGTCGTCTCTATTTTTTTCTATAACATTATAATTTATGATGTTTCTGTGGTGAGGTTCGTTAGAACTGAATATTTCACTAAGATACGCTACGTCGAAATCATGTTTGTTCAAATAATATTCAATTGCGTTTATATTAGCTTTGAGGGATTGGCAGTTGTATTGTAAAATTTTCATGGTCATCTGTCAAAGGAGTTATTAATACTATTTGTCACTATTTCTACCTCTTCTTGAATCATCTTGGTCAAATTTTTCTTTTAGCGATTGAATTTTGTTAGTAACTTCGCCTAGTTGGTTATTTACACAAGCAGTTTGTAAGATGCTGAAAAGATCAGTAAGAAGCTTTTCCATTTCGGTTACTTTATTTTTGAAATATTCTGGCCTGTTAAAAACGGCTTCTCTTGCAACTTTGGTTCTGTTTTCTCTACTATTTCCTTGCGTTAATTTGGTTGGTTTATTTGACTCGAGTGAGTTTTTTATTGGTCACTAAATCACGGTTTTGAACCTCATCACCATTATTTTCAGTGAGTTTTGGGAATTCGGAATCGTCTACCGGAAGAAGGTCGAAACGATTTTGACTTCCAGTAAAATATTTTTGTATTTTTTCCCGCCGCGATATGTTTTTCACCGTTCTAATATAATTTATATTACGTTCTTTTTCCCATACCATGCAATTTACTTTATCTGAGGATTCATGTTCACACTGCCGCATAGAATGCACTTTTTGTTGCAAGAGTTCAAGGCGTATTTAACAAGGTGGTGTTGGCCGTATATAAGTAAAAAATTACACTAACAAATTATACGCTGATGTCCATACTGTCATTGGTATGAGTTACAACAAACACATCATTTTGACGTAATGGCCTCCACGGCGAAAAACTCAGCTGTCGCCCCAACACCACCTTGTTTAATACACCTTGCAAGAGTTGCTGTCACAGGTCACTAAACCACATATGATGCACCGTTTTTTGGATTTACATGAGAAGCGGGTATGTCCTAACCTCCCACAGTTCATACACTATCTGAGGGGTGGTATGTAAAAATCAACATTTAGTTTAGTATGGTTAAAAATTATATATTTTGGAATCTCTTTGCCAGAAAACCCAATTTTGATGGTGGTTGTAGGAATGTAAGAATCATTTTCTGGGTTTCTACGCGTGAAGCGTCTAACCATAGATATGGGTACGCTGGATATGGCATAAGCCTTAATATCACCGTCCTCACACCATGTTGGAATACCCCTTACTACTCCATAAGTTTCAGCCGCTGTTTTCGGAACAAAGGCTCTTAGACCCTTGTCCTTAATTTTTCCATTTAAGATAAAGTTGTTTGTCGCAGCAGCATTTTTAAAAGTGACTTTATAAAGACTTTTACCAATTGCATAAATCAAATCAAGATCTTTTATTCTCAGATGTTTTATACTATTAAAAAGGGTTAAACCATTGGTGATTTTTTCATTGTACATATCATTGCATTTAGATGAGTCGACTAAGACCAAATAATTTAAGGTTGTACTGTTGTTTGTAGCCTCTACTGTATCAATAGTCATGATTCCGTTTTCATTAGCATTCGTCCGATTCTCTACTACCTCCACTGTATCAGTGGTCGTCGTTAAGCGTTCATTGGAAACTGTACTAATGTTAGGCACCGTCACTGTATCCCTACCGTTTTCTGACGCCACTAACGGAATGTCTGTAGCTGCCAGACTCTCGTTATCGCACTGCATGTCCATTTCGTTTTCACCACTGTTGTCTGGCGTAACCTCACTTGTTACACTCATGTTTGTTAGTTTAATTAAATCATTATTTTTTAGGTATTTAGCTAGCTTAGACTCGGTGGCCTTTTTGGTGCGTTTTCCCTTGGCCATATTGGCACTAGGGAAGGCTTCGAAATCCTCGGCCGATGACGCCACCGACTTTAGAGTCGACAACGCCATGACGGCTGGGTGTTTTATGGCTACCGTACGCGGCAGAGTTTTAATTTTTTACACTCTATACACAAAAATTGACTTCACCTTCACTACCCGAAACACAAGAACACTCACCTGACTCCCGCTTTGTCACAGAACTTAGTGTCCACTATCCAATTTTAGCTTTTTAATAGGTTATTTCCAATTATTTGACGCCAAAAATGAAGCAGTCCCAAAGGAAACGTGTATTAAAACAGGGCTGTTAATATTCTACTGTATGCACCTATTAGTGCAAGTGCGCAAAAGAAAATTTTTCAAAAGGTTGCTAAATCACGCCAAACACGTCCACCACCACTCGTAGATGAAAAAGGAATGTGATTTCCTTTTTCTACTCTCAATTTTATAGGAATTTAAAATGTTGGCAAACTTCAATAGAAATCATGGCCGACGAATTGAGAGAACGGTTTTACCTTACTATGTTTTTATTATGAGAAAATTTTTAATAATTGAGTAAACTTTTCTACATTATACCTCTCTCATAATATGGCCTCATACATAAAAAAAAGCTTGGGCTCAGGTTCAAGTTTTGTACTGATGATGTGCGCTTAAACTCAACTATTTATGCATACAAGTTTTTACGCATAACGGCCAGTATATTTGTTTCAAACGTCCCTACAAGACGCGATTGACAGAAACTCCAACACATTCACAACGAAAACTAACACATATGCAAAATTTTATATGCCAGTTTGGCTCTGTAGGGAATGACTGTCATTTGATCGATCAAGTGAGTGTAAATGCTGATAGAAGTAACGGTAGTTGGTTGCCATAGTAACCACAAGATTCACTAGGGCTGCATTTTGTGCTCAACAAAAGTAGTTGTACCTGCCAAATAATGTCGAGTACTGAAGTACTTGGATATAATTTTCAACTTAATTAGATTAATTTTAATTTTATCATTATACGACACCGCTCATAGAAAAAGTAAGTACACATAAAAGATTTCATTTCATGTCATACACATTCTTTTGATATATAAACGTAATAAATAAAACCGTATTATAAAGTACTTGGTACTGAACAAGTTCTAATGCGCACATCAACAGAAAAAAGAAAGACGCGAAACGAAAAGATGCTCAAAACTTAAAGTGCTGTGGAAAAATAAAGATAAGTTTTATAAAATATTTCATTTAAAATTACTAAAAGAGCTTTTAATACCGTCATGAGCAAGAAAAACGGATTTACGAATCCAATATTAAAAAATTGCATCGCATCGCCAGTTCTCTACCACTGCGGTCCTATTGCGCTGTGGATTTAATAGAAACAAAATTAAAAGATCCAGAGTATGCACAAGCCATGATAATGAATTATATTATGGAATACATATGTATTTCACGTTTTAATTGCTGTACATAAATTTTTCAAAGGTCAATTACATATATCAAAAATAAAAGGTGTGTCTGAGGACGTAGCCAGCGGTATTAAACATT
>NW_016185064.1:0-219 GCF_001687245.7 Rhagoletis zephyria | reverse complement strand
AAACCGTATTATAAAGTACTTGGTACTGAACAAGTTCTAATGCGCACATCAACAGAAAAAAGAAAGACGCGAAACGAAAAGATGCTCAAAACTTAAAGTGCTGTGGAAAAATAAAGATAAGTTTTATAAAATATTTCATTTAAAATTACTAAAAGAGCTTTTAATACCGTCATGAGCAAGAAAAACGGATTTACGAATCCAATATTAAAAAATTGCATC